>NW_019212938.1:188144-220994 GCF_002532875.2 Varroa jacobsoni | reverse complement strand
TGTGTGCGTCTTAAAAAGTGAAGCAAAATGGGCGGTAGAAAATGAAGCTGCTGTTGCGGATAACATGCCTCGGATATGAAATGTAGTTTCTATTGTTTATTGCAAAATAGTATATACCGGTGTCGTATAATATAGAATAGGAAGTCCAAGGAAGTAAAACGAGCCTGTTCGTACCTTCCAATGGATCGGATAGTGGCTTAACTAACCCACCAAGCAAACGCCCATGCGACGACTGAATGCCAAAAGCATACGGTAGGAACCGAAAAGGAACCTAGACATAATAAGGCCTCGGTGTGGAAAAAAAGAGGCCTGCTCCTTGTGCTATGATGCTAATGCTACAAGGTGGAGAGCTATGAGCCGATTAGAGCCGTGCTTGCCTGCGTGTCTGCCTACCATGTGCTAGTCTTATTGCCGGCAAAGAACCTTAAGGCCACTTGGGCTAGTAATTCCACCTCCTCATGCTTTCCCATAACAGCATGAAGAAGAGGTGCTATAGTAGGATCATATCGTGACGCTATTAAGGACTAATGAAAGTTCGAGTCGATGAGATTCCGCAAAAGCTTCTATACAACGTAATATAAAGGAGAAAACGTTGTCCGTCCGACCTTCAAAGATTGGCGCAGGTGAAGGTATTTACGTGATTGCTTATTGGTTGGTGTAATTCGGTCTAGCAAATCGTAACAAATATCTAAGGATATCGGTGAAACTCTTCATGAGAATGCCAGTATGACATGATAGATTATAGTATCGCTGGTGTCTTCCGCTGGAGGTAGCTGTTGATCATGTCGTTCACGTTGCAGTGGTTGCTAACGCAAACGTGAATATATTGTCAGCGATCAGATTCACTACGTAAAAATTGTACCTTTGTAAAATATTTTAATTGCTAAGAATGAATAGTTACAAGGCTTTTCCTGAATACATTTATGTCTTGTACGTATGGTCGTACGGCCCATGAGTTTAAAGTATAAGCAATCATTGCCGTTCATTAAAAAGAGGCAACGATCAACTAAACAATAAGAAAAAATTCACGCATTTCAGTAGCGTGATAGCGAGACCTGACGCTAAACAACGCACAACCTAGTTACTTGTGACTTGTGTGTAACTTTATGAAAGTTGTATTCGGCACAAATAGCCGAGTGGCTGCTGAAGCTCGATGATATAGATAGAAACACCGAAGAGTCTCGAAAGTCTGTCAGAGTTCCTCTCGGATAAGTACCTCAAAAACTGCAGTCTTGCAATGTTGAAATAGGCTTCGATGAGTTTCCTTCAGCAAGAAATTAATATTTAAGAAGAGGTTTTTTAAATAATACCCTATAGCTAATATAAGGTATACCTACTGAGTGAAATCATATTCTGATAAGCGGTATATGGATACCATCGCTTTGTTGATCGGTCTGTATGTTCGCTGAAATGAGAGATTCGAATAGGAGCATAATTGTATTATCCTATATTAAGGCTGAAATTACTTAAGGTCATGTTAAGAAGTGGTTATTTTTAGACTTCTTATAAATTCACTTTACAATAACAGACAAGGTGCTTTCTGGGTTACAATGGCTCAAACGGGCCACGAAAGTATTTCAGCTTTCGTGTACGTGTCGACTGTCTAATACAAGTAGTAAAAATATACATGCTTATATTGGAAATAATTAGAAGTTGAAATATTTTGTTCATATATAATTATGCTCGAAGTCAGACAAGTAATCGATGGTCCGAACAGTTGAGTCTGGTCGTAAAGCTGGAGATTCAGCGAATTCCTTCCAGCGGCGCGACCGCAGGTTTCAATCCTTGAACTCATCAAGTAAATATTATTATTGATTGACCCACGTTTACTACTTATTTTTTACTCATATAATAGAAGATTAATAGAATAATAGGCGACCCGATTGGAGATAACTAGATACTGAACATTTGGGTATGGTCCATACGCATTGCAGTGTGCCGAAGGAATCCACTAGTGGGCGACAGGATGCGCATAGCGGATTTACGTATATGTGTACTTCGTAGTTAATACAGTGACGCTTGTGCAGCTTTTTCAATCATTTTATAAACAGAAGCTAAGGCGCTTATTTTACGCGTGTGTGTTCCTCGGGCTTAAGCTTAAGTAAAAATATAGTCTTAATCGTACAGGCGGGAGACGTTATGCACAAAGTACCGAAGCATTTTTATGCTTCACTTTATTACGATCGTTTACCACCCCTTGCGTATATATGGTGAGTTTTATTTATAGATTTACGTAGTCTTCATTCCGTTCGCTGCGGTTTGCTACCATTCAGAACAGACTTACGGGGAACAGTGCTTGGGATATGCAGTGCTACTGATGTGAGTGCGTCGTGAGGATAGCAGTTGGAGTCCACCGATGCTTCTTCATTTACGAAAGCACATAGGATCTGTAGTCTAGAACTCCACAGCATGATGATATCGACTGAAAATGGAATCGATTGCAGCATTTTATATTTTCCCCTTTGCCTCATACCTCCCCACCCCACCCCGTTTCGCACTCGCCGATCTGCCCTTCCCCGACCATTGCCTCCGCTTACGGTAGGCTACACAAGATCTTGTCTGCTCTGTGGGGAGTCGATATTTTTCAGGGTTAATGCTACTGTATCCCTATCAAGCGGAACGATCTTTGAATAGGCTTTTAAATGAAGTTCGGGTGGTACACCGCATGTAGTGAAGGTGTTAGAAGTTCTCGTAGGATGGGTTTTTAGAAGATAAGTCGTGAAATTGCACGTATTTTCACAACACGGGCATAATAAGAGGGACATTGGAATTAAATGCTCGATTTGGGCATATCAGTAATGACATGACGCTGATCGCAATTGTAAAATTAAACTATTTGTAACGTCGTATCGGTTTCCTATAATAATTAATATATATATATGTGTGGGCACTTTGTGCACAGGTAATGGCCGATGTACCCAGTAGATATTCGTATGAAACAAGCTACGCAGCGTTATGTAACGAATAGTACAGATTCGAGCTATCTTGTATTTGAATGGTGTCAACAAAAAGTGCACTTAGGAAAACGGTAGCCAGGCATGCTCATCGCAACTGCGTGTAGCTCGTTGCAGCGGGTGCATAAGAAAGCCAACGGTTGTTGTCCATTGAAACGAGAGCAATTCAGAGAGGAGATAACAAGGCTCTCAGGAGGTAGAACTGAAGAACTTTGAATATCTAGTTGTATTTGCTGCTAGAACTGGCGGCATAGAATGCAGGACGTGACAGAAGGCCGGATAGACCCTGGTACAATGCAGATATTCTTCACGGCAGCAGTCACTGCGGAGACTTCGTCTCTGTCTTTGTTTAAATCTCGGAACCCGGCTATCTCCTGTTATATTATTCTGCTTATCGTAGCACCCCAGACTACCACAGAAAGAATAATGTATACCAACTCGTACTGACTCACGCGATGGAAGGTCGCACACGTGCATGAACGGGGCGCCATCAGCCGGCTCGAATTGCAACCGGCCGAGAGTAGCGACATGCTCTATATGACGCCGCTTGCTGACGAATTAACATAATTTCCGCCTCGAATGAAGATACAAAACCGTGCCCTGCTACGTCGTTCCTTCGCTTTCTTCATAAGGACAGGGAAGGCGAAGCGCATCGTCAGAACGGACGGAAACGGTTTTCATTTGTCGCGTTAATAGGATATTGCGTTTAGGCTTTTTGAAGACAATATATCTGAAAGTCGGTTGAATCCATCACATAGGCTGATCAAATTCTTTGCGATGTTTTGCTTCTAGAAATCGTAAATTCTTCCGGTAGCAACCTAGGTTGGAAAATACTATTTCGGTATCATTACTGAAAGCAAGATTATTTCATCTATATCAATTCCAGGTAGCGACTGTACGTGGCGAGCTTCAAGACATGCGCCTTTGACTAACTGGCTGTTATAGCTATATTATCCTAGGCGGCATAGGCCTGTTGACCAAGATAATTTACAAATATCTAATTCTTTGAACCCCTTTGTTTTGTTAATTCAACCAATAAATCTTGATTGAACAATAGGTCTAGCTCATATATAACGGCTGGCGACAGTTTACATCTGATAATAGATACTAAAACGGATCGATGTCCAGAAGTTAGTTATACCCTGTGGGATGTTGATGACATTCCATGAGCATTAGGTATTTATTGGGTCTTCTTTTGTTGATTCGACTAAACTAGTAGAATACATTGGGGCAGTACATTTTTTGACAGGGGTACCGGCTCTTGTTAATAATGTTGTAATAATAGACTAATTGAGAAAAAAACTGCGGAAGAAGTAGCTAGCGATTACGTTGCTTTGTTGACGTGCAAAATGACACTTTAGTAACAGTAGTCTATAAAGAAAAATAAAGTAGATCGCTTGCTAGGGCTGCAGGAAGAACGGGCGTGTTTTCTCTTCTCGTCCAGCCGAGGGTATTGAAACACAATTACCGCATAGGACAAAAACTGAACAAGCTGTACGGCGTCACAATCAGACCGACACGCTTATCCACGCATTCTTTCAGACCAGATAGCGGGTACACAACCACTGAAACCTCAACAAGTTTTTTTCTCTTGATTTTTCGCTTTCTAGTTTTTATTCATTTCTATTTCTGTGTTTTGGTGCTGACGGCAAGCAACTGCCAAGTCTCCCAAAAGCCCTCCGAACACTCTGAGTTAGGGAAAGAGCAATGAATTGTACTACGGGAGTAGCAATTAGACTAATCCATGCCGATCAGCGATAAGGGTATACCGGGGTACGACAACGGGGTGTCGGTGATACTGAGGACGGTATTGAGAAGTTCAATCTGATAGGGGCGCCGGGATAAAGGGAATATTGGGATCACTTTCTTTGGAGCCGTAGCGCTTTCGTCTTGTCCACTTTCTTTCCCTACTGCCCCAGTTTAACGCAGGTGACGCATGTAGCAACGCAGCAGACAAAATGGCGCGACACCAGAAGAAGGCGAAAATCGGTCAGTATAAGCCGGGACTTCCCCGACATAGTATGATGCTTCTGCAGGCAGTGCCAGGGTGACTTTCCGTAGAGGTTTACGATCCAAGACAGAAAAGGAAGCATAGCAAGCCGGATAGACATCATTCGCAGCTCATGAGGGATTTTGAACGTAATTCTTGTTATATCCAAAGACGAGAGGGGGAGACAGCCTCGATCAAGTTTTGCGAGAGGTTAAGGTTCGAGCTTCTTTTAAGGGACAGCAACTCTACCCTCTCTAAGTAAACCTCCTATCACAACCTTCTCACAACAGATCTCGTCTAAAATTTGCTATACTCTCCATCTCTACTATACGAAATGCGCGACGTCATCGTAGATGCTCGCTCGCAATTTTGGTTTCAACCTATATTTTAAACTCAACTTAATATGGATTATTAAAAACTTCTCAAATTTTTTCACATGAACTGCAATGAAGGGTCGCGGACCCGGCAGAGGAACGGCGCTGCTATACTCCGGTAAAGATCCGAGCGGTTCTCCGGAGTAAAATGCGGAAGAAGCGAAGAACGCTACCAGCTTGCTAGCTCATCGACGAACTCTCTACATGTGCTCGTGGGTTAACTAGAGATATGTGGCATGAACGGAACGAGGACCCATGCTAGTTCAGCGGTATCGGTAACGATAGCCACACTCAGAGGGTACAAAAGACAAAAGCAAGGTAAATAGAAGCGGCAGAAGAGACGATGGTTGAAGCATACGGGATACCACTAAATAGGAACGGGAAATTTCCTCCGTATTGTTTCCCACCCTCGATGTTGTGGTGCAGTCTGTAAGTACTACTATTGAGCAACTTCGTACTGACCAACAGAACGACGCCGACATGATTCCTTACAGACACGCCCTCGTGCGTAGTCCGTCATAAGTTTCGACAGTGACAAAGACCTTTCCACATGCAAAACATTAAGGTTCGATATCACAAAGTCCTATAGCGTTCTACTCTGTTTTGCCTTATCTTCAGTTGTTTTCGAAGACTCTCTGCTAAAATCGCTTAGGGGTATAGAGGAAATTAGGGCATTAACGGCGCCACAATCGACACAAGCTGCTGACATTAGTAGCAGAGAACCTGCCGTACTTTCGTGCGCTTCTATGCAACTGTCCTTCTCTAGTCCTTATCAGCGCAAACACTTTGTACTTTTGCAGTTTCGTGCACATATACAGTTAGTGAAACGTTGCGTAGCGCACCTTTGTCAACGACACGGAGTGCTGATTGAGTGGCTAGTCATGCAGGTTCTCAATCCGGTCTAAAACTTAGCAGCTCCGCTGGTTTGCGGGTAATGCTATCTTGCCGAGCTGGGTAACGAGACAGAAAAACAATCAGCCGGGGTTAAAGACAGAGAGAGTGCTCACGCAAGCTTGCATTGTGCATTATTATCAGCAATTTGGCCGTGGAAATCGACTATGTCATTAGAGGGTTTGTTTCTCTGAAGCTCTAGTATCAGCTGGCTCTTGCTGGCGAGAGCAACCCGCCTTTGCGAAGAGCGCGCAAGCGTCGTCGATTGGAGTCTGTATTCTCGTTCCGCTCAATTTTGAAACCGTTTACAATTCCCCCACTAATCAACGAAGTCGCACCAGTGGGGGACGACTCTGTCCGTCATGCTTGCTAAGTGTATTGTCATAATCACATCTCTATGCTCACAGAGGAAGTGATACCATAAACGCGACGACTCTTTTGCATACGAATCCCATCTTTGATCTAGGCCTGAGAATTCAAGCATTCTGACAAATACCTTTGTCCTTCTACTAAAAGCAACACAGATTTAGTATAATCAGGTAAATGGGTTGGGAAGGGTATGCGCCTTCTTTCAATACCTCAATTTCGATGATAGTCCCATTTCCACTTAACTTCGAACTATTACTGTATATCACAACACCAAAGATCAAAGTGTCTTTATCGGTAATACGAGTATTATTAGCGTAAGCGAACTGGCTGGAACGCGATATTATTTTTTTCCAATAATTGATATGGGTTTTCCAGGAAGATAAATGCCTACATCACTATTTGGTTCGATCTGAACTAGATCTTTTCAATCGGTCTGTTAAGGTCAATGTACCCAAGCCTACATTTTTCTGCCAATTGTTGATCAGTTAAAAACTACCTAATTTCTAGATGAGCTAGTACCCGTCTTCCATGTGTACTTATCAAACATGGGTTGCATGCTTATTCGCACACTACAGAACTTCACGTCAAAATTCGCTTGGGGCATCGGGAGCATGGCTACGATTAGGAGCGTCTTTAAGCCGTTAGCACCAACCGGATTACGTTTATACTTTTTAAAAATATGTTGATTTAGCTCATGTGCCATTCTTTCGCTTGACAGTGAATTAAGTTTTGTGCCCTGATCTACAAAAGTATCCGTAGCTTTTCAGACGGTACGAGTACGTCTATCGGCTTTTGTTATTATATGCAGGGAAAATGGTAGCCGAAATGCCCCCATAGATCGAAAGCTGCTCCTGTCCAAGTCTTTTCCGATTACTATCCTGTCAATTATCTAGTATCGTTTAGTCATTTTGATTTTATTCTAAAATGGTTTGTCTGCAATAGGTTCCGCCCATACGTAAAATACGTATTACTTGTAATTACATAAAGTGGTAACAAGCCAAGACGAATTTCGTAACCCACATTCGAGTGGTGATAACGTACTTGCTTTACAGCTATGGCTAGTACTCTACGCATTCACTGCGACTGTAATTAAGCTTTGGCTCCTGGGCATATTAAGGCTTACATCGCCTTTGGTCTGCATTGGGTTCTATCGAATATCTTAGCCTGCGCTCAATTGTTTGCTCTTCTGTCCTGAAATAACTAATAATAAAATTCCAATATTCCTATTAGGAGAACTACCAATTCATTCATACGGGCGATGTTAAAAACACGATAGAGCCATTCGAAAACCAAAATAGCTTTGATTGAGAAGTACGTAAAGGATTTAGAGTAGTTGTCTGATCACAGTGACTAAAGGCGCCAATGAAAATATAGTCCAGTCAGCTTTATATAGTCTATTGTTTATTATGTTGGTGTAATAATATATATTGCTAACATATACAACAGAGAAAGCTCTTTAACCTCACGTAACGTTTGATGCTATCCATCTGGAAGGCCCATTAGCGCAAAAAAATTCTCTTTTAATTAATTTATTGAACCCAGCAGACACCTTGAAGAGTTGTTTTACCGCTTTTTTTGGCCGAAAAGAGGACCAATCCGTTATATTGTCTTTTTTTTTGTCGCATTGTTGGAGCTTACTGATCAATGAAACGAAAAAAAATTTGCAAAGGACTTAGCAAAAAAGAAAATCATTTGGGCCGTGGAACGTATTAACGGTTTAAGCGGCCAAAACAATTTTAACAAAGCGATTCTTGACTAGTTATAATAATACATCCATCGGATGCTGGAGTTAAGTAACGAGGATAGATTGAGTGAGCAGCGAATGAGACTGGTGGCCAGAAAGAACCCGATACCTAGTTGGCGGAACAAACTTGACCCTAAAGGATAGTGGCGAGAGATTGTTTCGAAAAACGATCCCTATAGAGGAATCCATAACGGGATAGATAAAGACCCTTCGACGTCTACCTATTATTCCTAACCACCACTTCGGCATCTAGCGATCTCCTATGAACGAAAAGGAAATTGGCGCAAGCTGCGCCTATTCCGAAGCGTCTCACGAACACGGTCCCATCTTCGCCACAGCGTACGTCACAATCTTCTTTTCTACCCCGTTTCATAAGATAATGACAAAACCACCCTTCTAAGCGCCTTTCGCACATGCATTGTTATTGGGTCAGTGTTTTAGCAACGGAGGAGGACGGCAAAGGCAAGAAATGCTAGCCAGATGTCGGCCGTAATATAAAAATTCACCATATTGACTCTACTACAGTGACTCCTATCTTGGCTACCGCCACAGTGTCAAGTGCGGTACTGCTGCTGCGCCTTGTGGCGCATAAACGAAGATTGCGACAACTGAGACAGGGGCAAGTTGATGCTGCTTCTGGTGCCGATGGATGCGTAGTTTGATCCAAGGTCGCAGTTCGGTACACGGAACAATCGGGCGAACAAAGCAGGCGACCCATGGTCATGCATTTGCTTTCATAAGTGGGCACTCGTAACGTCATGAGTCGTAGAGTTGTCGCAGGGGTGGTTAGATGACTGTAGTTAGCCTATTCTGTTTGCTGACCAACGGCGCTGGATGGCAACCTCCCAATGCTCTATATGAAGAAAACGGTAGGCATAGGTGGCTTTGCCCTTTTACCACTCTCATCACTTGTTCCTGAGACTCTCATATAAAGTAAGCACACAGTACCAGATAGCTTTTGTACGAACGTACGAAAACGATACGGGATGGAATAAGTTCCCTCTTGCTCTCTAATACCCCGCGTAGCCTCTTTTCGCCTTCATTCTGCCACTCCTCATCTATGTCTCTACGGCGGTCGGCATCGTCCACGTCTTTTTATGGATATAACTGGCGATCTCCTCGATGACAATGGCGAAATATATATAGAACGGCTTATATATGCAATGGCTTAGAAGACAACAAAGGTTATAGTCCTAGCATATATCGCAAGAAACCTAGTTAGTATTATATATACTAGCCACAAAGCTTCTGTCTATAGATATATGTTGTTAGGGTTAAGCAAATTGGTCTTTTTCCGTTTCAAAGATCCCCACGTTGTGCAAGGGATCCTTCAGTTAATAACGAAGAGCCAAAGAAGTGTCTATGCGATATTGATCGGTTACTCCTTGAACAGAATATCGTTACATTGCGTACTAAGCGTACTACCAAATTCGCACGCTGTGGTGTTGACACCGTATGTTATTTTCTGTTGTGTCCAGAGAACAAAAACAAAAACAAATAATAGGTCGGTCTGCGAACAAGGGACAGATAAACGAATGGCGGTAAAAACAGTCGTATCCAGGTTGGTGTTCAATCTTCGTCGACTTGATGCATTTCCAAATTACGGGCTGGCAGCTGTGGTAATCAACGTTGGAAACAGTCGAAGCTATTTGCGTCGTTTCGAGTCGAGTGAGTCGTGTCGGCTTTAATATCATAGCCTATTCTGGCCTGAGCAATTCAACCTAAGTAAAGTTAAGTTGAGTCATAACCCCCCTGGATATGTCCCATAGACGGTACGTGGGTGTACGTCCTTTTCTTCTCTCTCTCCACAGACAAACAAACAGTCGGAGAATTGCCCCCTAACATGCGGCCTTAGAGATTTTGTAGAATATTTACCTCCATCGCCCCAAACCGATATCCCATCGGACCCAGGATAAGGCAACGTCATCTTTCTTGCGTTGTACGGCGCCCGTCGATGTAGGTCTAGCCGTTGAAAGGTTTATGCTCCCCAGCCACCATCAGTGTAACGATTTCAGACTCGAGTGATTTATCCTCTTAGGCAAAACGCGCTCCTTGTCCTATTTCATGCCGTTTTTTCCTGACCTTGAGCTTGTCCTTCGGCCACAACTATCGTTGATTTGATTGCGGGGACTCCTTCTCAGGTTTGCACACTTAGCAAAGTGGTTTCACATAGAGTTATAAGTGTTGCGCCATGGATATCGTCTCGGAACTTGGTCGTTTAAAATACTAAGTTGTGGTAAAACTCAGAGCTGCTGATATCGCGTCATAGCATCGTGGACGCCCGATAGTTGTGTCAACAACAACAAATTTCACGTCACTTTTTTAAGCTACTGCTTCTATATATATATATAATCCGGGTAACTTAATTGGGATCCTTCCGCTCCTCATAACGTTTGATGGATCAGGTTATCTAATTCGGCTTCATTCATTTCTCTAGTTCCACTTCGTTCATCTTGCTTTTGATTATACAACTGACGACTTTAACGGTACTACCACTGTATGACTCTTTTACTCACGTAGGAATCTGTTGTTGAGCTAGCTTGCTTTTGCGTGAAGCAAAAAAAAAGGACGCGGACGAACATACATTATGATTTAGAAGGCACGAAAAAAAAAGATAGACTGAGAGCGCCAAAAGAAGATATGGACCAAAAGAGGAGAGAACAGAGTGTTATTATGGGACCCCGTAAAGTGCGTGAATAATCTGCGCTAGCTGGCAACGAGTCAAGTCGACTGCGGCGAGCGTGCCGCTAGCTGTTAAATCGAACGGAGTTTAGAAAGACACCCCCTACAACGCCAAAGGATGAACGGAGTGAGCAAAAGGGGCTTTGATATGTTGGATCTTAAAAGGGAACAGAGACAGAACTAGAAACGAAGCAACGGTAGCAGTAAAAGCAAAGCTACGAAAGGCCGACGACGTATGTTTTCGATCTGAGCGAAAGTTTCTAGCCTTTTCTACCTCTGCTTCTCTTTCTTTTTGTTTCGTGGTGTTTTCCCACCATTGGGCTTTGTTCTATGGGTGCTGTTAGACCTGCTGCTATATCTTTTCGACCTGCTTCTCTTTTCTTATTGTGGGCTCATATCGGCCAGGGCCATATCCTGCCTCTTGTGCTCGCTAGCCTCGGCTGTCCTGATGTTGTTGTGGCTTTGGCCGAGATTCAGAAGCCCTCTCGCTCTTTTCTTCTCCATACAATTTTCCCATCTTTTCCTACTATCGAATACCTAAAGCTCTGCAGTATTTCAACGTCAACCGAGACAGTCTTAATCCAGACTCATTTGCGTCGCCCCTCATTCGTTTTTCCCGGTCGTTCTACGACTTATAGAAAGTAAGCGAAGTCCGGTCCGCCGCCACCGCAAGGCCGTACTTCGCACCCGTCGAGGCCCGCCGCGCCTGCGTTAGAATCGCCGTTGAAAATCGCGTCGTCAAGCAACGAAGCAGCGGCCTTCGCTCAGTTTGACAGTCCAGGCACAGTTCGGCTTGACATTGCCGGCCAAACGGAGGACGCTACTAGTGAAATTTGATCGAAATTGGATTAGCCTTTGATGTCGTTCCGTAGTAGTTGAAGAGACTTATCCCTCTACCCATCAGATTTGCCCCAAGCTGTTTTCATCTGGAAGTGCTTGTTGCACACCAACACAAGCGGACGCCACGGGGCAATGCTTCTCCTCAAAAAGATTTAGGCAGAAGCAGGGCGCGCTTTGCAGTCCAAAGGATAAGTGACGTCATAACTGGTAAACGGAATAAAGTGCGCAAGATGGAAAGGTAATGGACACGGAAAGAGAGCTAATTGAACAATCACCGACTAAGTGAATTTTATGTGTTAACTAAAGATTGATACAAAAAGCTGTAAAATGGCCTGTTTAGTGAGTCGAGGATAACAGGATTCACCGTATTCCATTATCCTCGGCAACTGTCCTTCAAGTTATCAGAAGTCGGCTGAAAGATAAGTTAACGGGAAGTAAATATTTATCGACAAAGCAGTTTAGTTAGGAAATCGACTAACATGGATAGGAATTCTAGATGTTGTTTTGCCACGCTGATAGTACATACAACAGTAGGAGAACTATACAATTTCTACATGTTGATTTCTGATGAAACATCTGCAGTTATACGACCCCTAAAAGTCCTCAGACTGCAATCTGAAGTCGTAGTTGAAAAGAACTTTGTACAAATATTCTAACCGATGATCTTCATTTCTCTATTTTCAGAATAAAAAGCTGGGCAGTGCGTTTTGCTAAAGACCTAAAAGTCGCAAATGAAGTAGCATCGAATTACAGCGCAATTAAAACTGTAAGTATTAATCATTAGGAGGGTCTGTGGTATTATTTCTATATAGTATTACGAGTTGGGTTAGCTTGCTTTCAGGCGTGGCCAATTGCCAATGCCAACAATGGAGGTCCTTTTACATTTGACGGCCATAGGATCTAGTGCGTCATAATTGCAGACGATGCATGAGATTGATCGCCTGCGATATTGCTTGACCAAACGCATGATGCAGACCGTCATCTATCTCCAATGTTTTCCAAGGGCATTTCCTTTTCGTAATTCTAGCTACTTGGCGTCCGTCGTACTTGTCGCCGCTGCATAGATCCAAATTGATTGCATCCATTGCGCGCTTGGTGCTGACGGATAAAGTTCTTGTATGCGAGAACAACTTCAATCGTGCACAAACAGTACGGCGGTACAATAGCGATAATTTCAAATCGTAAATTCGATAAATGGTATATAACGTTAGGAGATATAATACGCAGACTCAAGACTACTTGAAGTAAAATTGCAGTCTACTCGTTCTTGAGTCATCAAAATGAAGCGCTTTCAACTGGAAGTCATCACGCACCGTCGATTTTATATGACCAAGTTTCACCAAAAAGCTTCAGTAGGACTTCTCATTAAGGAAATAAACGGAGATAAAGGTTTTCCTTTAAGCAACGGCGTAAAGATATTTTTTTGAGAATATAATGATACGTACGAGATATAATTTCCACCACCGCCTTCTCACACTAACGCGAACAACGAAAGACATCGGGCTTCCGCGTTTTACGAACGCATGCTTAACTAAAATCTCCCTTCTAACAATCCGTTAATCCTGTCAGTCGATATCCGCGCAGGCAATCTTACTCTCGCTACGATTCAGTTATCAGGCTACTCAAGTTAGCTAAGTAAGCTGGTCGTATTGCCGCTGGATAATTGCTGGGTCAACCTGTATTTACCAACGCCCTGTCTCGTGTAGAGGCTGCTCTATTCAGCGTTCTTATGTCAGCAGCCGGGGCAAAGCGACACTTCTACTGCAAGCAGCAGCGATCGCAGCTAACCTAATGCAAACTATGCATCATGTGTGCAACTACGTACTAGCTGTTGATGTTTTCATGGATGTAGCAGTATTCCAATAAGTAATTGATAGGTGGGACTCTTCTCCACAGGGACTCCCTTATCACAGTAACATATAGCGCTCGACTTGTTGGTACGGCAATCCGAAATAAAAGCTAGAGATCCTGGCTCGTTCCGATGCGAAAACATGCATCGTATTAGAGGAGGGCAATGATTACCACGAATAGTCTTCGGCGAAAACCAGGGAAAGCCCTACTTAGTTGACCCTCACTCGTGACATCCTCTTGTAAGATTCTGAGTGGCACCACCATCGAAAGCGTGCAAAGCAATGAAACATCGTTTGCAGAGCGAGTCAGAAACAATTATTTGTGGGGTCTTCTACCTTTCACTGTGTAAAACAGAACTACCGACTCTGCTCGTGGCAATACTAAATCTCAGCGACGATCAGCGATGCTAACTGTATGGCATGGTCGGTGTCACTACCAATCGTGGCTGCGGCAACGACAGAGCAACTTATCATAAATCCCGCTAGTACGATGGCTGGTGCTCGCTTGACATGTTAAGACTCTCAGGGGAAGCTTAGCTTGAAAAATGTATATGCACGTCGTCCGTGCGTGTGTGACTTCTTTCGTACTATGGCATTGCTATCCCGAAGGACCAATGTGGTTAGCTGTCGTCGTCGTCATGGCTCCTCTCAGCAATAGTTTGTCTTTACGTTGCTAGCTGAGGCATCCGTCGCCTTGAGGAGCTAACAAAAAACATTATATGTGGCCTGTTTAAATTTCCAACGGCGCAAAGCATATTGTGAATGTCGATCGCTTTTTGTTTGGTAAACAATTTATACGCAAGAGCTATGGTGATTCAAGTAAATAGATACTTGAAGTTCTTACGCGCGGTACTGTCACTAAACATTTCAGAGGGCGGGACCCTCGACACGAAACGAAGTTTGTCTACGCCCAGTTTCGTACTTACGCGCCTCGCGCGTCCGTAAGTATAGAGGCTACAGCTATCCCATGAATGAGATATATCTGACTGTTGGTTTTGTACCGAAAGTCATGTATATTTGGTAAAGCTGTACGATTGTAGTGCTGCTTTGTTTCTAGGCGCCTCGAGGTCCGCTGAGAAAAGTAGAAAATGAGCATAATTATGCAGTACACAATCATCGTTCTGATACTGAAATTTTTTCGTAACAGGGTGGTCGTTATATGTGCGTTTCACTGTTACAGTCATTCAGTAACGAGCTGTTCAAGGTGTCGAATAAAGGGAACACCCTCTTCGAGGACATCACGCGGTCGCTAGCCAACCTCGTCCGCAAGAAACAAGAATCCGTGGAACATCTCTATCGTGAAACCGAAAAGCTCGTAGAGACCTCACGTTATGACAGCAGTCCGTTCGACCTAGTCAACGCCAAACGCCTTGTCCCCCGTCCCGAAAATGATAAATACCCTCATCCGGACGGCTGTACGGACGACTTTGGAGTGCTTCGTAAAGATGAGGAAGGTGAGTTGATTGACTGATTAGGCGTCATTAGAAATTTGGAATACGTTTGAAACATAGAGAGATACGTTAAATACGAGTAGAGGATAATATGTCGGCTCTTCCGTGTGTCAGTTTAATGATAACTGATGGATAATGAGCTTACAAGAGTTTGCAGGACTACAGGACAGTTTAGTGTCAATAAATCGTCGTTGGGCCATAAAGCCATATAATAGTTTACATGATCGGAAGATAAATATCTAATTAATTCTTTTCTCTAAGAAAGGCTCTGTTTTGCGCTCAGGCCGCAAAAGTACTGCACTAATGTCCGCATGAATTCTGTTGGTAAAGCATGTTGAGCCTTTTTGTGCGTATAATTGTATCACAGACATTAATTGGTAGTCGTGAAGTGAGGGGTACGTCTGTTACGCATGTAGATTTGTCCTACAATCGTGTTCTGTGATTAGCGAGAAGGTATGTCCCCCATAGTTGTCGAGGTCTTTATTAGCTCCGGATATGAATCGCATAGATTCTGTTTACTCCATCAACGAGTCATTGAACGCACGCCCTCTGTCCTATAATGCCCGACATTCGTTGTATCGTATATAATAGGAAAAGTTTTCGACATCGTACCATGATTACTCATTGAATTGCTTTCTGCGAGCTTTTATCACTAGTGATCAGTAGCAAGGAAATACTTCGATGCGAATCTCTCGCAGGTTGCTGATGACTGTTGAGTTGTTGGCACGTAAATATACGGCAGGACATCTATGTTATAAGTGTCACACGTGACGCGTTGCTGCTGGTTATACGACAAAAATTGTTTTTGACGTTAGGTACATGGTAAACATATATGCTATTAACAAACGAGAATCTCACAGCTATACAATACTTTTGGCATGTAGGCATTCCGCTTCTAGGGTGCGTGGAGAAGCGTCTCGATCTTAACTACTCGTCCTACTTTGAGCAGGAGGTCAGCTTCGACAAGAGTGCCATCCATGTCGCTACAAATATCTACACTAGAGGTATGGGTCTTGTCTCATTTCAGTTCCTTAGCTAAAAACAACGGACTATGCGTTATCGTTCACTAACCTCAGCCTACCAAAAATTTTCGCGGGAATACCAGCGACAATTGCCATAACTAAAAATAGTAGCAAAAATTTCAATCGACTAATGGCAAACGTCTACTGAGATTAAATAGGCGGTTGATGCGAATAGTGCAATTGAAAAGTATTATCAAGCGATAATTTGTTGTGCCCGATTCATAAACGATCTATAAAAATTCAACGAAAACAACTAGGGAATTTCAGCATAGGCCCTTCTTCAAATATTCTGGGCATTGAAACAGTAACTAGCTGGAATCGCTATACCTCAATCGTACCTGAGCCTTTACACTACCTACAAGCAAATATACTACTACATAGCAATTACTTTACAAATATTAATTTTATTTCCATTCCTGAGAAAAATAGGACAGATTAGAAATCGAGCTAAATAAACACAGTCACGGTTCTGCTGCATCAAAGTATCATCTATTACACCTATGATAAGCAATAGTTCAAAGTAATATGTTTTATTTCATATCGTGTCCATTTTACACCATTCTTCGCTTCGTTTCTATAGGAATTCTAGGTAACTAGTCGAGGTTGTAAATGACGTTCCTTTATACGGAATTAAGGAGAATCTTTATTTGCCCCTGCAGCTTGTCATTCAGCGTCGAAATTACACTTTCAGGGGATGCCCGCGTTCTCATGTAGCATACTTTTTAACGATGATTGTTTACAAAATTAGAGACAAGCACAAGAGAGACACGGGTACGCTCTGCGCTTCAGTCTTTGAATTATAATCATCTATATATCAAATAGAGCAAAGTTTCACAACAAATGGACTGCAAACCGCGTTTACTCTGTTCCCCTTCTAGCAGTAATTGTTGTTTCATACAAAAGTAAAACAAATTCCTGTAAAAGTTGGGCTAAAGGTAGGTGAACGGCAACAATTAATGTCTGTGTTGTTTCAAGACTTCTCCTTAAACCGGTCGAAAGACGCAGATTGGATCCGAATTAAAACGAGTTTGATTCCCTAAAGATCAGTCTTCATCACGTGCAAAGCACCATTCAGACATGGATTGTACAAAAGTGGAACGCGTTGTCCACTTTGCCTCCGTTCACTTTGACCCCGCGCTCCTTCACAACGACAACTACCGATGTGAAGTGTCTTTGTTAGGGCACGGGATTTTAGCGATGCAATTTAGACGAACTACAAAAAGGTAAGGCCGGTTGTCCTACGTCGAATCGGCTTAAATATCGGTCACCAAGGCGACCTTCTCAGCCAACTAATCAGCTGGGGACATTTTATGTGCTCTGCTTCTTGTTACGTAGGAAGCATGCTATTTATTTGAGAAATAATTCATTAGCGTTATCTCGATAGTGCTTGAAGTTGTTTGAAGTTGAAGGATACGGGAATTTACCCGAAGGACGCAAACAGACGCCATATATTTGCCTGAGTAAGCGACAGTTGCAATAATATCTCGCTGGAGCACGTTGATCATTTGAAATGAGCCGTTTTGCGAATCCTATTACCATTCGGTAGAGGATTTGAAGATGAACTCCGTTGCAAGGACTAATCAGTTTGCTCGTTCGATTTCCAATAATTTTTACCACGTAGCGTTGAATTGTGGAGAAATGTCAGACATTGAATGTAACAGGCCGTACCACCATTGCAAAACTCGAACACGCGCGCCAGTTGAAGCCTGCAGTTAGCTTCCGCACCTTTTTTGCCTGTCGTTTGCTTCACGCATAACTAAACGCAGAACGCATCTATGGCAGATTCATTCTCGTGTCTTGTCATGAACGAAACACGATAGGAAATAAAACGCATAGCGACCTGAGGCTGAAAGATCGGAATACTTTTGTCTCTTCAACGAAGATAGTTACAGTGCACAAGGCGCGACCTCGAAGATATGCGCAGTGTCTTCAGGTGACACGATTGAATACACCACGTCGAGTTAGATGAGAAGAGATCTAGTCAGAAAAAAGGCATCAGCATGGAAAGGTCAACGGCGTCCTTTTATTCGAAGTGACAGAACACTGCGGAGCGCTGCCATAACCGCGGGATCGTTCGTGGCGACGTCGTCCTCCATTCTTATTCCATGTTCTCACTATGCGCCTGTTCTGAATTCGAACTTCATCTTTTTTAACTCTCCATGTCCAGAAAAGTGTTTTGTTGTCCTGCTTCAATAAAAGACATTTGTCTTTCTCTTCTTTTTGTGCTTTTTTTTCGTCCATCTAATGCATTAGTTGTTTATAAATAACAACAGTTTGAAAGGCGCCCTTTCATACTGCTCGCCCTTACCGTCTTGTTATCCTACGTCGGCAGCTCATGTTCCTCATTCGCCCTGTCTCTCTTTGACTCTCTCTGTCTTGGATACAGTGTTGTACCTAGTGCCTTAATGCCCTTAAAACACGCGTATCTTGTTGCATTGCCCTGCGTCAGATGAACACCTTTACTAAACCACAACAGGCGCATGACGAGCTGGGCTAGTAGCAGCTGCCATTGAAGAGGCTGGTCTGGGTCCCCTCAGCTCGGTTTGGCCGCTGTCCGGAATTGTACGTCTTGCCGCTGGCGGCAGTGGCCGTGCGGTTGAGCCCCGCCAAAAAAAGGATGTTATTGTGTCCTTGTTATTATTATGGTTGTTGCTGCTCTCGTAGTTGTTAAAGGCTGATAGCTATGAGGCTTTTTGCGACAAGACCAGTTGGCTATCGAGCGATATCTTCCATGCCTTTTCAATTCGTTTTTCTCTGCGTCTTTTTCTTCGTCTCGTTTGGTCTTCTCTACGTTGATGTCTTCGGGAACTCTCGCACGCACCCTCTAGAGAGTGGGGTCTTGAGCAAAGAATCGTCGATGCCGGCTGTAGCGGGAACGGTAACGATCGAACACGACGGTAACGAAATACAACTACGTTTCGCACTTTCCCTCCACATTTCGTAAACGCCCAACCCGTGCTGTTGTATTCTGAGGCTGGGTCATCGAGCTGCTATACAGCGTACGGCAGTACCGGTATGTCGCTCTGTCCAACAAGCATACCCGTATAAATACAGGGAACCTTTCTCACCATTTTCTCTTCATGCTTGTCGTGGCCGGCAGGCGGGCGGGCAGTGAAAGCTTTTAGGGAGGAGCGGACCCCTCAAAGAGGATGCAGAAGGCACTCGGTGTCGGTGCGGGCTCTACAAACCAGGGCCAGACTTTGTTCCCATTCTGGGCAAGCCATCAAGCTACTATAGTTTGCGCATATCTGAATTTACTCCCTCTTATCCCTCTTTTCCGCTCCTCTATTATTTTTTCTGTAACGCGTTTTACTTTTGTCAACGTGGATTGTCGTGTGACAACGACGGTCGGGAAAACCACTAAGAGAAAACCCCCACAATAAGAATAGCATTGTACAAGCGTTACGACAGACATTGGACGTTTTCAGAGGATAACGACAAAGACAAGAAAAACAAATAAAACAGACGAGACACCGCGTAACTAGGAAAGGACACAGACAGAGAGTATGTGTTCTGCTTCTCGTCTTTGTGCTGACAACAACTAGCCCGAGATACGCTAACAATTTGCATTGCAGTTAGAAGGAGAAAACCAAAAGAGTTCTATGCAAACATCAGGCCTGAACGCCTCCAGCCGCGTCAGCAAACGACTGCGGCGAACGCGTTGACGACGGGGACAGTGTTGCTGTTTATACTAAAATTCGTAGTGTTAGAGATATAGCGGCAAATGCTCTTTTTTACTGCGAATAGCAACAACATCATAAGAAAATAGAGGTGGGTTGAACCATCAGTACGCTGGCCGTGCGCGGTGGACGTACCGATGGCGTGAATCGTTGTTACATTTCTTAAACCTTCGTCTGCGCAAAGCATGGACCACAAGCAAAACAAGTTGTTGCACCGCATAACTTTTTGATATACTTATGAATAGCTGTGCCCCATAAGCGGCAATACTATAACGCCGTCTTGCTTGCCATGTACTTATATATATATGACGTAATATCCGTGGCGTGCAGCTTGTCTTATGTATACAAGTGTACACGTTGCTGGATAACGTAGCGCACAGAAGCTAAGAAGCGTCGACCTTATCAAATACATGAAAGTGCATATTCAATCACTTTAGACAGATTTGTTTGGTGGCGTAGGTTCAAAGGCGTCTGCATTCGTGGACAGACCGCACACGTGGTTTAATCGTAGATAATACTTCAGACTGACGGCTCTGTTGAAGGTTGTGTTCTAGACGATGGTTGGTACTTGCTAGACAAGCAGGCTGGAATAAACGGCTGTTTTTTAATATTTATTTTTGCTAACCTAGAAAAATAACGGCTGTCATTTCAATAGGTTTCGCGGTGGCTGTAACAACGGTCTGTCCTAAATTGGCGCCAATTTTCTATGCACTTTCTTCACATTACAGCTGAGCATGTCATGCACGCAATACGGATGTCATCAGAATTGGACAACCGCTTCCGGGCCAATAGAGGGTCCGACCCTTACCTTTCATTCCAGTTCTTTTGTAGTCATACCGGATTCCTTAGGCTGTATCCTGGTGAGTACCTAAGGAGTCGTCCTATCAATCTGTGTTAGTTAAGATTTCTATCCGAAGTTATGAGTTAAGTAATTGTTTAGAGACGTAAACGACTGATTTTTTCCGAACAGCGGTCCAATGGCCGGACATGGAGCCCGACATGTATGAATGCCGTAGTCGATCGTGGTACGTCCAGGCGGCGGCCTCGGCCAAGGATATTGTTATCCTGCTTGACGTCAGCGGCTCCATGACCGGACTGCGGAAAGAGATTGCCAGGAACGTCGTTATTAACATCCTCGAGACGCTAACGGACAACGACTTCGTCCAGGTGCTAACGGTTGGTATTCTTTTACAAATTTCCATCAGACCAAAGGCAGTGTTCAAAGTCGCTAGAACAATCAAACGACAGACAAAGGAACAATGACGACCGAAGAATCGCGTTGGCCTTTCGATGAGTAATGAAAATTGAATTCGTGTCTTCTGACTTTCAGTTTAAGAATGACTGTCTTCCTTTAGTACCGTGTTTTGACATGCCCGTGCAGGCCAACCAGCGCAATATTCGCGAGTTCAAAGAGTATCTCAATAAACTTGACACGCAGAACATAGCCAACTTCTCCTCCGCACTTACGGAAGCATTCGAATTGCTTCAAAGGGTAAATGTATATCAACTGTTTTATACTGACATCTTCACCTAAGGTCAATATCTGCATTACGCTGACAAGAAGATCAGGACAATGCCACTTGGCAAGTAGAGAGAAAGATAGAATACTGTAGTTATTCTTATTTATCTTTAACGTTAGAAATAATTCAATAAAATTACCAGGGTTGTTTCAATGAAATAGTTGCTATCCATGCAACACCGAATTCAAATTTGATATGAGTCTCAAGGCTGAGTCACCGCATCGTTACGGTTAGAGTAGGCCTCAAGAGTGAATCCACGTATAATTAGTCTACATCCTAAGAAAAATCTTCGATGTTTCGCTCTTCGAATTATGAGGCGCCGATAAATAGCCAGCTTACGTTTTGCTTAAAACTAGCAAAACGTTACAGCGGCACTTGTGTTGTAAAGCTGAGCACGATACAACTTTTTAGTAGGTACAAGGTACGAAACTTCACTGTCGCCGGTCAGCGAAATGATACCCATTGTTTCCAACTTAAACTGTAGTAGTTACTTGATCGCTTCTCACTTACGGTACGGCGTTACCTGTTAATGCCTGCATTCTCTATAGAAATGTTGCCATCTTTCTCATGCTGAACATGTAGGAAATTCACTGTCACCTCGTAGAGCACCGTCGCCTCACAAAAGTCGTCTTGCTCTTCTTGTGAGTATGCTATTTTACACATTCTACGAGTCTACCCCTGCCTAGCTCTTCTGGAATAGGTTAGAGTACGCCATTTCCTCATTAGCAAACCTTCGCCTATGTACGATTGTTAAATATTGTTCAGGATGCGTAGATGTCCGCCAACCTTTATGGCTATTCTATGGATTGTTTGCTTAGCCCATTGGCTCATTTGCTTCTTCTCATTTAGTGTCCTTTTCGCATTAAGGCCAACGGAAGCTAATCCTTGTTGCGTTTGTGCTCTCGCAGCTGTTAGCCCCGCGACATAATGACTTCTCACTCGAAGGTCTTCCGGGCAAGCTCTCTCCAACTAAGGAACGAAAACGCTTTCCTACGGAACTATACGCCACGCCAAACGAACTCGGCGGCAATCCACCTGTTCGCTTGTCGGCTACTTGCTTATACGTAATTGTCTCATATACAAATTGTTCTATACTAGCGGCGATAGCAGTAGCCGATAACGGCTGCCAGCGCTGCTGTCTCTTGGGGCCCCCGCGACTGCCTTTTGCGGCGAAACAGAACAATCACAATGATAATGATGATTTTGATGGATTATTTTGATCAGTTAAAAGGAACGTCTAAGGCGACCAGCAGCGGCGGCGCAGCACTCGTTTTAGCAGGTGCAGACACTCCTTTTACTTCCTTCAACTTATATCTCTTTAAACGGTAGTAAAGGTAGAAACAAGGTCGAACAATCCGCACTGGCTTGCTAATAGAAAACCGCGAAAGCAGTAGGAATAAGACCATATGGAAGAGGAGTGAATGTTGTACTGTAGAAATAGGAAGTCACTAACTCACACCTATCAGCTTGCTTCTAAAAAGAGGGCCGCTCACAAGCCCAGCCTTACGTTAAGTGTAGCCATTGTAAGAAGTTGGAGGAGGATTACGCGTAGCAATGGACGGCGACTGCGCCAATGAAGGAGGTAACCACAGCAGAAAACGGCCCTGAATAGTTAGCTGCTTGTGCCAGCTGCAACAGCAGTAACAGCGATTGTGGTATTTGGTCGGTGCACGAAAAGGATCATGCGGGCAGTACTATGACTAGCACAGTATAATACCCCCAACTATTTCTGCTTCTAGTGCTATCAAAGTCAAAATGGCACGCACGAAGTCGTATTGGACCCTACTCGGACACTGTCGCTGTCGTCGTCGTTTCTGCGGCAGTTGAAGGCCCATGCACAGCATCATGTCAACGTGGCATTAAAGGCTTTTCCTCCTCTACCGTTGCCATCATTATCTTTGGGGCCGACCTCCCAGCCCATTGGCCAAATCGGTTAGACCGTATGTACCGCACCCGCTAGAGAAAGCAGATGCTAACTATATACTAACAAGACACTAGCCCCTGTGGGTCCACTTAGGCGAAAACAAACAGATACGAATTAAACGACAGGGGATAACAAAGATCGCGGAGTTAAAACAGACTCAGGACAAGTAACTACGGCAGCAACAGGCATGGAATCCGGATGTACCAGCAACAGTAGCAAAATACACAGACAAAGGAATAGACTCATTAAGGTGCTGATTCAGTTGTTAGCCTATTGAAGAGAGGTCATTAATCGGACCACCGGCTTGCATACCTGCATAATATATCCTTCAACGGATTATTTCTGCGTCGGTATTGGATAAATTCGGCAAAAACAAAGAGATCAAGGGGTTGGGGTGCGAGGTCAATGGAACAGGTGCTTATGACTGCAACAGATAGCCGAACTATCACACTTTCTCAGCCCGTTTATAGCTAATAGTTGCAATTGTGTGGTTAAACTGTACTTGATCCAAATGGTTATTTCGTACTTCGAATAACCATGATCATTCTGTACCGTTTCTTACTCGGCAGCCAAAAGGGGTCAATTATCGTGTTTCGATTGAGTTATATTTAATTCGTTCGATAATAAAATCATATTAGGATATATCAATGGACTGAGAAAAGTTTGTGAGCCAAAGTAAAAAAAAGTCTATGTTCCCCTTGATTTAGGTATATAGTTGGTGTAAACTAAACAAAAATTTAGTACGAAACAGGTAGAGTCAATTTGTAGTAATGAACGTACATTATTTAAACAAAACTACTATATTACCATTGATTAGTAATATATATGGAGGTATAAATGTACCCTCTCAATATTTATAATGTCTGCTTGTACCATTCTTTGAGTGCAGTTCAATAGGTCAAAAGGCGGATCGCAGTGTAATCAAGCGATCATGCTCATAACCGATGGCGCCCCCAGCAACTACCAGGACATCTTCTTCCGCTATAACTATCCGAACATACCCGTGCGAGTCTTCACATACCTTATCGGGAGGGAGGTCACCGATACTAGAGAGGTCAACTGGATGGCATGCAGTAATAGAGGTACGTACCAATAATCGAGTATTGGAAGATCACAATGTTTGCCGAATGGAACTATATGTAATTAATGAGACGAACAGCTCAAAGTTACAATCGATTCAATTTTACCTATTTACCTTTGCGACTGGTAGTCAAGAGCTGTTCACGAAATTTCAGTAAACAGAGGACAACAACACGATATCCGAGTATCAGAGAGGGTATACAGACCCACCTAAAAATAGTTTGCGTTTATATAATTTATATATAGAATCTTTTCTGGTTCATAAAGCTAGTTTGATGGATTTACTCGGTGTCTTGGAGACACTGCTAGGGAGCATGAAGCGGCATGAGATTTATCAAAATTGTCCGCACCTAGAACATTTCGATGTATCGTCGGGTTCTCTGAACCGTAGTTTTTTTGCATAGTCCACGGTGGAATCTACAGGCGACAAAAGGAGTCACGGTATGTCGGTTTAGCTGGTTCATCCCTTTCCATTCCTTATTCGTTAAGCAAATGAATCCTCATAAATTTCCGCGAAGTTTTTCTATCAATTCCTACGGTTCGTCCTTATGGCTTCCATTGCAGGGGGTTCAAAGTAAATTCTCGAACACTAGCGTCCAATCAGCAAGACGTCTTGATATGTAATCCCAACGCTCTTTAGAAAAAGAAGGTTTTGACTTTACTTAATTACTCAGAGTTTTTCAATGTAAAATTTTCCGAATGATACGTATCGCATGCGTTGTCAAGCTGACAGCGGATCTGATCGCGCACGCGGCCCACGCCGTCTTCCTGCATCTCTCAGTGACATGCGCAGTGAAACTTACGCCGACCGCAGAAACCGGTTAACATAGGCAAGAGAAGATCTGGCAAAAGAGAGAGTACTAATCGCCGCTGTCTGGCCTTCCCTTCTAAACTTCATCGCTTCCGTCTTGGTCAGATATATGGTAAATCTCTATCTGTGATTGCCGCATGAAGCCGGGCTAGAGTTTACTGCACTTAGAACCTTCTGGATCAGTATATTACCAAGTCGTCTGCTTACAAGATGATTTCCGGTGAGTTTTTCGGCTGTCTTACCTGATCAGGGAGGCCCGTCGGCAACACAAGGGCTTAGGTCATTTACCCTGAGTTAGGCCAATTGCCTGCATAAAAGGCGGAAGTTTGGCTACTTCGTCGTCAATGGCTATCTCGTCCTTTTGTAAAATCACACCCAAAATGAATAGATATATACCAACTTCGGCCAGCGCGAACACAGCTTTGTTCGTGGAAGCCGAGTCAAAGGCTACCTTGAAGTCAACAAACACCGTCTACAGTGGATCGCGTGGCATAGCGAGCGTTCTCTCCACCTTGGCCATCAGGATCCTGTACACCGTTTCTGTGGACCGTTCTCTCCGGAACTTGTGTTACCCGTTGGGATGGCATGTACGCTTTTTAAGTAGTTGTTCAGTTTTTCAGTCAGCCGCTCAAAAGTTGCTGCTTATAGCAAACGCTTTTCTTCATTGTTACCCGCCATAGTGATGGCGCGGTAGAGTCGCCTTTTCCTTTGCCTTCCCGCATTTCTTCGTTGAGCTGAAAGTATACCAGTATGCAAACTTTTCCTTTTAAGTAGTGCTGTCCAACTCGGAGCCAGAGTGGCACTGCATTTTGCATAACCGTGGCAGCTTTCTTATTGCGTAGGCTCCCAAAGTCGTACCTTAATTCCCGTACTGTCAAGTCCTGTTAAAAGGTATCGCGCCGTATGGGGATCTCCACTTCCAAAGCTCCGGCGAAAAGGGACATCGCGCTTGATATCATATCCTTTGACGTACACAGCGAAGTAATTTATGAGCCGCAGGGATCTAATCGAGCAAGACGCCGAATGGAGTGCTGTGTTAACCATCTGTAGAGCTAACGTTCCGCGCCGACCATCGGACGGACCTTCAGTCGCTCAAGGCCTTTCGGGCAAGGCTGTTAATATAGTTGAATGATGACCTATGCTTCCGAGAGGACGGAATGGTTGTACTCTAGATTAGAGAGTTTCAACCAGATGCTGCACACCTAGTTTCTTAGGTTTATAGGTTTCGGCATTAAACACAACAGGAACAGGGAGAATTTCGTGGGTGCATCTTGAAAGCAAGTCTACATTTAGGTGCCGCGACAGAGCTTTACGTTTGACACTCCATGCAGCTGTCAGTTGAACAGTGAGGTTTATCGCCGTTGGTATGCAAGTACGAATGCTTGCGTCCTCTGACAGGGAATGATTTTTATCGTGGAACTTCATCCCTAATTACGTTGGTATGTATTGAGGTGTATTGTTTGTATTCAAAAACATATAGCGATAACCGAACGTCCTGCATGACCTAAGAAAGTTAATGTTGAAGTGGGATTCGGTTCGGCTGATCGGAACGAGCGTCGAAGCTGCCTGCGCGACCAGAGGAAAAGTAGTCCATTGAAAAGTTTCTCCACCAAGGTGTACGCTGATGCCAAATCGGTCAACCGAACATTGGCGACTACGAGGCTTGGTCGCTAGCCACACAGAGCAATGACACGAAGGTGTTCTCCGCTAAGTAACCTGTCTGTCTAATGATTTTCTTATAATGTAGAAAATGAAGATATCCACACTAAAGCGGCTACCATTGGTTCTCGGTGCAGGCCAGTGCACTGAATAGAAATGCTTAAGTTAAATAGGGTAGTTCTGCAAATCTGTCAGCACGAGGTTGTCTATACTAGCCAGGGCGTTTGGGAAAAGGAGCGCCAGGGCTAGCTTCCTCTCAATTATACCATGTAATTTTTCGCCTTTTCTTAAGGTCCAGCCACGCTGCGAACTACATGATTGACATCAAGAGCAGGTGCGGTGTCGCATACAAAGGCCGGCTTGTCAGTGTTCATATTGTCAGAGCTTTTTTCACGAAACTGTCAACTGTTGAGGTGGCCGAGGTTTCCCTGTTCGGCTCTATTTCGCCTTCCCCTTTGTCTGACGGTGACTCGTTCTTTCAAACCGAATTCCCTCAGCCAGACTCCTAGTCGGCTGGGTTTGCTGTTTAGGCCGCCTTGTGTTGTTAATATCAATGAGCGTTAGGTGAACACCTTCCTGTCCCACTTGTATGTTAGAAAGCTCTATCTTTTTTGCGACGTTGTAAATAAGCTTCCCGGCCATTTTACCTCCACAACTGTATTGTTCACCGCAACGTGATACCACATCGGAAAAGTCATTTGCTATTTGGCGACTCAACTAACACCCATCTATGGCGGCTCGTTGTAGAATTGTTATCGGTTAAAATAGCCGTAACGGCTTGCAATCAATAGCCGCTTGAGTTAAACAAACGGGTGGTTTATGGTCACCACAAGCAATTAAAAATGTTAACTGGATTAAATCACCTTGCCAAACTATTAGCTAGGTGCCCTGAGAGAAAACAGTAACGCTGTTATCGAAAAAGCAACCGGATTTGCAGCAAAACAGATTGACCGGGAAATATGGCACCTATAGGCGGTGACTGCAGGCGCGATACCTTCAAGTCATTGGCGAAATGCTACGAACGTGAGATAAGGTTTGTGGATTGAACTTGGTTGAATGCCGATACAAAAATGTTTGCCTATCCTTGAAATGAAAAGAGTCATAATTCAATACATTCGTGTAACGGCTAAATATCTCTGCTGTGCGGAACAGCAACTGAAAAAAGACATACGTTATAAAATAGAACTGGAAAAAGTGATGTATTTTTAACCAGCCTTAATAAAATATTTATTGAACACTGTTTATAGGAGTTTTACCGAATCTTAAAGCCACAATAAGGAGGAGGAGGACACAATGTGTTATTGGGCAACACATTGTGTCCTCCTCCTCGACAGACTGGTACATACAACCGCGTGATAAGAAGTAGCATTTACCCATGGAAAAAGGCGTATGCTCTTTCTTTTCTTTAGCTCTTTCATGTGATATGTGCCATCACCATGCTTCGGACCAGCGACGCTAAAGGTTTCGGCGCTCAAGTCACCCCACCGCCAAGAATAAACGAAGCATATAATATTTTGTTGAGTTAAATCGTGAATATAAATTCAACCTACAACTCTATGCACACTAGCAAGTTATTATTCGTTGTCGATATCTGGAAAAAACATCTATAGTGAATCGCCCGGAAGCAATCCAGAACCAAGACAGGGTACATGGAAGATATCACTCTATCATTGTTACTAGTATTCTACCATGTTGTAAGATTGAGCATAGGAAGGTGATTTCCTTTTACCCTAATGAGGTCTCAATTAATTATTTAGTTGTTTCTGTTTATGAGAAGTCTGCCAAATGAAAAACGAGTTGGCGCCGTCATCGTATAGTGCATTTTTCCTTTACATGCATAATCTTCAAATGTACAATGTGCGACTTGACGAAACGCCTACGGCCTTCATAATTGATCTTCAAATGATCATCGCCACCTCTGCCAGCACCAGTATGTAGGCTGGCACGCTGTTACGTCAATGCTGTCGAAGGCCACGAAACTTCTAATTATACATTAGCGTTATCCATGAAGGAGGATCGTAAAGTGGCCGCGATTCAAAAGCGATCTAATGCAAAGATATCTACACTGAAAATCATCTGGTAAATAATTTTCTCAGATACTTTTATCAATCCTAGCCACAGGCGCGTGACGCGGCTATCAATTTTAAAAGATACGCTCTCGTTCCTCAAGGTTTCCTTAAGCGAAAGAAGTCTTTGCAGTACAAATCACTTTCATTTAGCGCCGCTTAGCAAGGAAATTTCGGATATATTTACTAGGAAAATTAAATTAAATGAAGAGACAGGTTTTAGTTACGTACTGGCAACATAGCCTCCATAAGCTCTAGAGAGCCAATTTCTAAATGGTTCATTGTTACTTCGAAGGTAGGCTTGTTTGCTTACTTGGATAGTTTCCTCTAAATCGTCAAAGAATTTCCCGCTTCTGTTAAGGTTTAATTTCAAGCAAAGAGGCGTTTCGCCTTTGAAACGCTTGTACAGACAAATCTATTTCAACCTAATGCGAAATATCGCTAAGCCTTTGGGAACTGATGGCCTGCTTGGATTTTCGAACTCAGGAGGGTTTGGGAAGAATGACAGTAGGTATTAAATCTCACGAGGACAAGGAAAATATTCGTCCTGGACTAGCTTAAAACAGAGCAGGACTGTGTGGACACCTTAATTAGAAAGCTGTTTATGTATGAATATAACAATGAGCGTCCAAATGTGTTCTAGCTAAAAAGATGTCCATCACTATATGATTTGTGTAGCTATTCAAAGGAGAAGACTCGGCTACATAAAGTTATATCGTTGCATAGGTGAGCAATTGAAAAGATATGTTGGGATAGGAGAGTGTAGTACTCCAACTTTTAATGAGTGCTATGGTACCTCAGTATTGCTGGCTCTAGTGTAATAAGGCGCTGAGGAAGCATAGGGTTTGTACGATAGACGATTTTATTTATAGATGAGATACCACTTGCCTTTCTCAGTAGCTTAAATGTGGGAAAGGAAAAGCAGTTACGACTTGATTGTTCATGTTATGTATAATACATTACCATCTTAATCCGTCGTCTTAAACCGTGTCCTCAACTGAATTTGAGCTTCGTCGGAAGTAGGCCCGCTCAGTGCCTTGTCCGAAGTCAGAGACGCTCATACACTGCCAAGTTTACGACACAGGAATAAAGATGTTTCTTGTGAAGACGCTTAACTTCAATCTATAGAGCGCTGTCGTGCATAGCTGCGAGTGTTCGTGTTGGGTTACAGGAAAGGAAATAGAAAATATAGACATAATACTAATACGATCGATAAGCAAAATCGTCAGCCGTATTTAGAAATGAGAAAATGATTAAATAGCGAATCCGTTTTGCTATACGTTGCTCATATCGTATAGGTGTTTTTGTATAAATATAAGTCAGCTTCCTCGAGCTATACAAACATCGCCTTAGTCATTCTGCAAGCAAGCAAATGGGCTCTTAAGTACGTCCCAGATACGATCAGCTAATGTGTGTTATTTATTGTGACACTCCATTACAGGCTATTATACCCATGTTACAACGTTAGCAGAAGTCAGGGAACAAGTTCTTGTAAGTATCTCGGTCTAGGTAACATAAATCTTGGCACAGAATAACGATAACGGGCTTACCATAATCGGGACAAGTTACATTAGAAAAAAGTACTCTGGACTCGTGAGATTATTTAAGAAATTTGCTGCAAAAGAGTACTTCCTCTCCTAATCGCACCATCTTTCTGTGCGTTCAATTTGTACCGATAAAAATAACCGAAGTAACCGATGTCATCTACCCTTTAGTTCGATTCGGGCTTCAACCTAGTAATGATGTTGTTTCGATCTGAGTTCTTCATTTCCGTTCATCTATTGACACAGCAGCAGTGATTAATGCGCTACTTACATTGGCAATATGTTGATAATTTGAAATATCTTTTCAGAAGTACATACCCGTCATGAGTAGGCCTATAGTTTTAGCAAGAAAGCATCCCGTCATCTGGACCGCGGCCTATCCAACGGTCACCGTAAGTTATTCGTTGATAGTTGAATCTGCATCTAACTTTTACCAAAAAATGCTTTTAGGATGCAGCTTCGAGACTCGAACTTAAACAGTTATTAGTTGGTAAACATCTCTAAAGTGTAAACCCGCGGGTTTATATCACATGGTTACTTGCACTGCGCCTAGAATATGATACGGATCCTATTTTCTAATTATTTTTAGGCAATGATGCGCTTCATGTAGAAATAATGCTTAATAATAAATAAATTAAAACGTTCGGAGAAATTACAGGCTTGTTGTGAATGATCGTTCTTATTATAACGGTAACTCCAGATAGCTATATCTCAATGCCTAGGATTTTGGGTGCGCTACTACCTTAGTTAAGCGCCTTCTCAGACGGCTGGCGCCCCTTCTAGCACAAGTCAAAGTGGGTTCACGCCCGATATTGAACCCAGATCACCTCATGAAACAAAGTTTAGGTAGGCAAATACGTTACCGTTACTACGCCATTTTATTGGAACCAGTTCGTAGCATAATTAGTTACTGCTCGTCAATTCGCATATTTGTCCATGTATAGGAAATATTACTAACCGATAACTTGTGGGAGGAGCGCGAAAGGGCGAGGTTCAAGGCTGAGGGATTGAGGAACCTCCGCAGGCGGATGCAGAGGGACAGCCACGTTAGAGACCAAGTAAGTAACAAGTAAATCGAGAGTTTTAAAGCAAAAAAGCTCTTATAATAAAGTATCGGTAACTAAAGCCACTCGCAGATAGGAGCCTCTCATGGAACGCCTTACATAAAACGTCTCAAGGATTAATTTTTATCCTATGATACGACTCCTGAGCATCCCGTTTTGTTTTCATAGTTTTAGGTTGTCATAAGGTGGTAGTTGAACTTTTTGGAATTGTAAGTGATACAAAAATCGGTGCATTATCACTGTCTATATTTCGCATATATCGTTTTTTTGAGTAACTGCTATGGGCTTCCAACAAAATCTGGATTATTTGTGTGTAATTTTTTCCGAACGAGTGCGTTCGATGTAGAAGGACATATTGGAACGATCATAATTTTAATGGTTGTGTGGATTGTATTGTTGCAGAACAACACCGAATATTACTACGATACTGATGATTACGAAGATGAAGATGTAAGTAGCTAATATTTGACAGATATTTACAACTATTTCTGCTGTACGTTATTTAATAATTTTAAGTAGTACGTTTTTCCAAAACTCTCCGGCACTTTAAAAACACATTTTTAGAAAACTCTGCTACATATGGGAAAGCTAATGAACAAGCTATAAAAGATTCGAGGTTTACATCGCTTCAGGCAGTTTGCCCTAAAACGAAATGAACTACGCCTACGGACGCTTTAGGACACAGACTATATTTGTTGTAGTAGACAAACGCGTTGCTATCGCACCGGCAGGATGATTACGTAAGATTTTTTTGCTTCGTAAGCAGAGCATGCACACTGCAGTCATATACTGTTCGATTTCTAGAGAGCTTGGACGTACATTCCCTTGAGTACGCGGTAACCAGTATCATAGCAGAGTGCAGATAGACAAACCGCGCCAACATTCCATCTGAAAGCTACCTGATTGGTCGTTTCCTGTCTGTTCGTGCCTGTATGTGCGTGCATCTTTCTTGGGGGCGTGCAAAAATGCTTCTTCCATGAGACGTCGAAACATCTTAATAGAGATATGGCGTGTTCAGTTAGTTTGCTATGCATATTTTACTGCGTCAGGAGCGTTATCCTGTTCGGGATTGCGAAGCCAAATTCATATAGTCCATAAAACGGTAAGGATCGAATAAGCACAGCTGAGACGGATTACAGCCTGTTGCCTCCCATGGAATTCATAACGACGATAGCATGATATCTAACAATGCGCGTAACAATGTTATTGATCACGATTGGAACCTACACGGGACGAAGTGCCGACGGCGAACTATTTGATGACACATAGCTCCTCACTTTATAAAAATATAAAAAAAAAAGCATAAATATATATATAATATGTATTTATGCTTTA
>NW_019212938.1:179773-188044 GCF_002532875.2 Varroa jacobsoni | reverse complement strand
GTGCAAGTTATATTATTGTGTGACCTATTGTGTTGACATCAAAGCCTAGTCATCTGCCTATATCCATCGTCGGGGTAGTTTAAAAAAGTGCCCTAACAAGGAAAATGGTTTCGCTCCATTAGGGAAAACGTTTACGATAGGTAAATGACAGTAGAGTCTGTATACAACGCATGCATATTTTTCGCACCTGTAGGTATATCACAGCATTATTACTATTATTGTTCCGGGATTCGAATTTTTTTGAAGATAAAAAAATTATCGTTGTACAATAATACGCTTGCAGATCGCTTGCACTATAGCCGTATTCATTCTCTGATAGAAACTGTATTTTCAGCACTGAAGATTTTTTCAGTCGCTTCCTATTTTTCTAACACTTTCGTATTACCGCCGTTACAGGAGGATTACGACAATAAAACACAACCGTTAAAGTCGGCAGAACGTTCACAACGTCGACGGAAACGCAGTCCCGAAGAGGGTCCTTCCGGTGCTGGAGGCGGCGCTAAATCTCTCCGAGCAAATGCGCCTATCCGCGGGGATGTTAGCTATATCTCACTCTCGGACCAACTGGCGCTTCGACCGGAGAACAGGGACTACCCCGAAACGAAGAAACGGAAGCCCCTTATGCTCACCACCGTAGCCATACCCGTCTTCAACATCTCGAAGGGCGAAAATGATACGGTGAGGGAATGACAAAAGATATTTACCGATTATGAACATGATACATCTTATATGGGGTGGAAGCAGAAGTAAAACGAGGGAACAAAAACACATCAACATAAAACATTGTGGAATTTAAGCTTTATCTGCTAATTTTACATTTTTAAAAACAAGCGACTTCCAATACAGCATCGCTGACTTATACTTTGACAATGTCTTGCGATATAAAGTACTTACTGTAGTTTGTGCATAGAGCGTTCTCAAACGTATGTTTTGAGGGTACCTAGCTCTAGTTTCTAGTACAATATCCATTGGTAATTGCTGAATATAGGTAAACGTGTTGAAAGGCGTGTTGGTTTACATTATCTTACCTTTGCTCTCACACAAAAACAAAAAACCGTCTTCATGATTTGTTACTGGACATTATGTTGTCATTGCAGAATGCTACATCACACCTCCTCGGAGTCGTCGGAGTGGACGTGCCTGTGCGCGAGTTGGAGCGGCTAGCGAGCCCCTTCCAGCTGGGCGTCAATGCGTATCCACTCATTCTGAATAAAAATGGACACCTCATCTCACATCCTGACCTCAGACCGATGGTTGGCAGCCTCCGTCATTACTTTCATCGTATATATGAATTTTTTATGACATCAGGACTTATCGCCGTGTATCGTTGTTTTACTATAATTATAGTGTCATTTTTATGATCGTTGAGCGCTCCCGTATTTCTAATTGAGTTGTACTTTGACATGATGAGTGAAACAAATTGAGCAGATGCTTGTTGAGATAAAATTATATTAGGTTGTACTACTAAGATTTGGGAAATAGAAATTCAGCAATAACTTATTATAACGTAGCTGACAACACTCCGTTGTGTTCGTAAATAAACAGTTCCAGGATTTTGTAAAGCCTTTCCATAGCAACGTGGATCTGCTCGAAGTAGAACTCCTGGATAGTCAGCTGAGTGCTCGGGACTTTTCGCAGACCTTCAAGGATCTGCGTAAAAATATGATTGATGGGCGACGGGGCTGGACTGAGCCCCATAATGTGCGCGTCCACATGGATGGAATGGTATGTCGATTGAATATCACCTTATATCTTACACAAATTTGTCCAGCCAGCACCTTAATATCTTTCAATACGTAATAACATGTATTTAATGTATCTAAATATGTCTGCCTTGATATATTCACCCTCACATGATGTCTTGCGAATATGAACGGAGACTTGCTCTCTAAACCTGAATTTGCTTAATTTATAGTATGTTATGTATCTCACTAACTTGTTTTATTCCTCATCAACTCTGTCGCGTTATTGCGGTCGGTGTTTTGCTGTTGCTGTTGTTGTGTCCCACGCCATTTAATCTGTCCGTACCTGCTTCTTGCTCATGAATGTCGCAACGCTTGCGCGTCACCGCTACCCTTACGTTCTGATTACGATCATCTTGTCGGTGGCTTCTGCACCTTTCATTTTCTGTGTATTTATTGATTTTACGTTTCACAGAAGCGAGTGGCCGTGCGCAAACAGCGTTACTACTACGGGCCCGTTGGAAACTCGGTGTTCGCGCTGGCCATCGCTCTTCCACAGCCTTATGGCTCCTATGGAGTGGAAGCACAGTTCGAACTCAGCAACCCCGCCAATCTAAAAATCGATGGTGAGTATGCTTCAACCTAAAGTTAGTTTTCCGATCGGTCGGTCGTTTCAATTACTTCTCTCTTTCAAATGCTTTTACTACATCTTGATTACTCGCTCACATTTATAGTGACATCGGCTTCGGCACTCGGAGGGGTACGGACGGCAAAACAGTATAACACCTCGACAAAGAGCCACGTGACATCAGTATGTAGTGGTCAAGCCGCTCCACCCAAGCAAAGATACCTCGTCAGTTCACTGAATTCATTCATTAGCACCATTTTTATTGGCCCGGAGGAGCTCCTATTTCCATAGGTTACCGACCCATCGGATTGGGTGTGGTTTCGGTGTATCATGCACTATTACAAGAACACGAGACGACCAGGACAAGGAAATGTTTGGCCTACCTCACTTGGCGCGTTCTTATCAAGCAAATATTGTGTTGTCTACATTCAGTTGGGGGAACGGTGTGTGTGTGTGGGAGGCTGTCTGACCATTTCCTCATTGACTCACGTATTTTCGCGTACTACTCTTAGTAGATAATTGTTTCTGCATAAAACAGGTTGCACTAGGAGGTATACCACCAAGGTGTTGAGGGTCTGCTAGTAGAAAGCGCTATTCCTTGCTATGGTAAAGGCGAAATCGATCGGCTGCAGCAGAACTGATATAGCTAAGCGATGAAATAACGGAATACTAGAAAGATATTTTAGAACATGAAAGGCATCCGAGAGTTACACCAGCAGCATCGGATATCGGGGAGTTGCGCACTCCGATTAGATCTAATGGTAGCAAAGCTCTGGTTGAAACGTATATTAGCCTAGGCTACCGCTGGAACAGCTGACTAAAAACTTCGGTACGGGTTTGAAAAAATAACTGGTTGAAAACCCAGTACTGGTTATGTAAGTGTCTTACTGTTACAACAAAAGCCAGACATTTGTGCGCTAAATACTGTATCATTTTCTTAAACGTGTTTTGTACGAACGCCTCACCAAAGCAGGTCATCGTTTTGCTGGCATTACTGGCTCCTTTTTCTGTGTAAACCACCACCTCATAGTGCTACCTGCTGCATCCGTTGTTTCCTAAAGTCAATACCACTTTTTAGGACGATCAATAGCAATTCAACCTGAAGGTAATAGGATGCAGATAAATTGTACTGGTAGAGCCCAAGGCCGCTAATGTCGGCCAGTGCTGTTCCAAGTAAGGATCGTACCGGCTGTACTATACTTGCATTGATAGTTGCTAGAAAACTAGGCCAGTCTATTCGAATGACCAGGCGGGTGAAAGACGTAAACAGGCTGAGTTAGTGAAATCTTTAAACGAGATCGAATTCGTTAAGGCCATGCGCGTTCGATACGATAGTCGGATCGGCCAATCTGATCTGTGGCTTTGCATCTAGTTATTCTTAATCTAGTTTTCGTAGCTGACAAATTAAAAGACGTTTGTTATACCGATGTCCATAATATTGACTGATCAGCCATCAGTTCGGGAGCCCCACGTGGTGTGTAACTCCTAGGCTACACACTCCTTAATACTCCATTAGTTTGGAGGAGCAAGCTTTACATTCGATGTGTATTATTTTTTAACATACACGCACAAATCAAGCGTACAAAACAGCTACCATTTTTTAAGGATACAACGGGGTCGAGTTTTAAAACAAACTTAAATATTTAACTCGGTAATAGAAGCATTAAAAACAACAAAAATCCATTAAAGTTGAAATTCTTTCGCTAAGAATGTAACGAACGCATAAGAGATCTAATAATCAAATGTATAATGTTTCAGTATATAAGCAATTTTTCGAGGGAACGGACTGGCACGTGCATCCGAATTGGACGTATTGCGAGGACGACAATGCCGAGCGGGGCTGGCATAACATCGAAAAAAGGGGTATTGACAGAGTTCAGCGAAACGCCATTGCATCTTTACTGAAGGCGTGGCGTACTGAGCGAAACCCCAAGTTCAGTCCTGAGCCCAATCGGCCCAACAAGATGCACCAGTTTAAAACCTGGACGTGTAAGTAACCACTCACTCATGAAAATGTTCGCCATGAAAATCTGTCTAAACGACAGTTCGACTTTTACTGGTTCAAGTGGCAAAGAAAAAAATTGGACGAGAAACGGTGTTAGGCCCTGTTTAATTGGGCGCTAGCAATGATATTACTGGGCAATGCGAATTGTTTATTTTATCTTAATAGGAAAAAATTACACATGTGGTGAATATAGCACCAACGCTATGCTAAAACGAGCACATAAGGACAAGATGCATTCAAGACCCAGCCAATATTTCGACTTTATACCCAACCTTTGAGAGTTTAGTTGACCTCTTTACACTGGGTTGAAACGCCTTCTGTGTTCTATAACGCAACCTATACTTGTAGGCGACCTCGACTTATTACAAAGTTTGATCCATGATGCGACCCGGACGGCGCCGCACATTCTGGAGCAGGTCAAGAGTCAACACCCCCCCGCGAGTACTAAAAGTCGCGCGAGGTAAGTTCTCGCTACCTGTTCGAGCCGTCACGCACCATTGTCATGAGTGACTGGTTACCAAAACACTCGATCATTCACGAAACCACTCATCATTTGGCAACACCGGATCCGCATTGTAGCAATCTTCCGTACATATCGTTTCGTATAATGTTGTGCCGTTTCTGGAGATAGTGATCATAATATAAGTAACAATTTATAATAGTAGTACTGATCATGAATGAAAGAAGGGAACATTATTCGAGCAGTTATCAAAGTTTTGCAGGCAATTTGGCTTTACGCATACGATCCTCCATATTCTCGTTCTTACATATCATTACATAGTACTATGCTAAAATCTGCATCGTGTCACAGGCTAGGTGTTGTTAAGCGCGTTGCTAATTTGTGGCGACCGGTGCACGCCAATGCTTTAACCGCCGGCTGTGAGGGAATAATCTATCAGGCGAATTTCCTGCAACCTAATGTTATATATCTCATATATATAATAAATATATGAGATAAAACTGTGTTACTTACAATATTGCTGTTGTAAATATGTGTAGCATTTTCCTTATAGGTTTTCTCTCTAATTCTTCACAACCATCGGAAAAAACAAGCCTTACAGCGTTCTCGAGTTAAAAATATATTTCTATGGAATTCAATAGAGGAATTTATTCTATCGACTGGAGCCCTCTACAGCCGGCCGGTAGATGGTAGAGAGCGTCATCGTAGCTAATAAGGTAGCTTTCGTAGATCCCCTCTCATTGTTGCGGATCACAGTGAAGTGATCATTCGCCGAAAAATTTGCTCGACCGGCTGAGGTATAAGTACGCCGACACGATAGCTCTCGTGATGATGGCACTTCAAATGCAATTGTCTCTCATACATCTAGAACTTCGACATACTGAAGGAGGTCTGATGAGAGAAATGGGATATGGGGTGCGGTTGCTGGACGTAACGGAGGCAATTGTCGAGTGGTGCATTTAGGGAGCAACATGGCGACAAGTGGCAACAAACTGCATAGAAACATCAAGCAAACATCGTAAGGCGATCACGGGAGCTGCCATATATTTTCGCGGATTTGGCTGAGCGTCAGCTACCTGAATCAAACCGCTGGTGTAGTAGTGGTATGGCAGAAACGCTTGCCTTGTACATTTGCTGAATCAGTTGCCTACGAATTATCTGTCTGCCAGATCGGCAAACGAACAGCTGAGTTCAGCTCATGATAGAATTTCTCTCAATTTTTGAACGGGGAACTTGAGAGAATCAGAGCAGTGGAGCTTCGGTCAGTATGAACAATTAACGGATAGGGAAAATGACAAAACGGGAAAGGGAAAATATCACAAAAAAGTCTTTAGCTATCCCTTAGTAACCAGTGTACCCTCAATTGTTGCCCCTTTTCGCTGCCGCCGCCGCCGCCGCCGCCGCCGTCTGCTGCGCTATGTTGACGATGATGTCGACGACGACGACGACGACGATGCTGACGACATTACGTTGTTGCTTTCGTTGTTGTCGTCTGCTGCTCTCTGTTTCGGCACCTCGGCGTCTCTTTTCTGTGCTTTCTTTCTTTTTTCCGCATCCATCGGGGACTTCTTCTACTCACTAACCCATTTTATCCATTGTGTGATTGTTCTGACTGCTCATACTGTTGTTGTTGCTGTTGTTGTTGTTGTTGTTGTTGCTGTTGTTGTTTTTGTTTTTACTAATCGACATTTACGACGATTAACGCATACTTTTGACAATACCTATCTGTTGATATATAATGAATAAAATCGGTATCGATCTCTGTATGAAATCAATAAATGCATAAATCTACCTACGTTTTGTGTCCGATGATGATGATAATTCTACACATACTCATGGCATTACGATTCGTTATTATTACTATGACTAACACGAAACATGACAAAAAATCTATGCATTTTTCAAAAATATTTAATAACGGTAATGAAAATAAACTATGGAAACAAATGTTCTTAACGAAAAACAAAAGTGGCATGTACAATCCGCTTCACACTTTACTCCAGCTGCTTCCCAGGTAACAATATGATATAGAAATTTATACACGCGCATCTATGTTTTATTATTACTATATTGTGAAATTTAATATAGACGAAGGGTACCTTATTATTTCTACGTGGACGCCTACCACTGATCTCCTCTGCCTATAGCTTAATCATTGTTCCTGCCCGACGTGAATCATCATAAAAGCCAAACTGCTGCTTGTCCATTCCTTTTCGTGGTCGTTCTAATTCAAAAGCCAACATAGCGTAGACTGTACATACTGTATAGGTCAGTTTGCGATTAAAAGTAGTGGCGGGTCTGCACGACGCCGTTCGTTGAGAACCCGTACGTTCCTGCTTGAATGATGATTTAATGCACAACTCAATACCGGACAGCTAAGGCTCGTACGTGTGGAACACATGGCATTATTTAGTTTTTATGTGCTATGTGCCCTGCAATCGAAGTAGGGGGCACGAGCTATGTAACTTTGGTTCTTCCATGTAAATAGTTAAACTGCCATTCTGTAGTTATAGTATCAGGTAGTTGTTTATTATCAGTTGCCAATTTGGATGAAAGCCTGTGAGGTCAGATTTTGTCTTTGTCGTCATCTAACAACTATACACTGAGAATAGGTTAAGGTAAACATTTCCCTATGTCAGGCCAAACGCAGTGGAGACGGGGGAAGCAAGGCTTATATCACCGTTAGAAATGATATATTACAATTACACATGTTGATTTTGTATTGAACTCGTGTCACAAATTCGAGAGTCTATCGAAGGCAGGGCTCACCTTCATTTCGCTACGCGCTAAGAAGCTTTCTTCTGATACTTCACTTGTGCAATGCGATTGACTATACTGAGAATGGATGCGCATTTGCTAATTGATCAATGCTCATTACCGAAAGCTTTACTAGGTGATTCAGCTGCCTGCATCTTCTCTAACGCATTCGTTGTTTTTCTATTTAGTTTTGACTCCCTAATTATCTGAACCCTATCTATTGCCTATGTGGGCTTCCACTGCATGCAACATTCCTACAGTTCAACCGTGCCGGGTTTGCAGATAGTTTCAAACAAGATATTATCATGTACAATGAAGCGTTTACCTGGACTGTGAAAAAAAAACTCGAAGAAATGTCGACGTGACCGATTTCGTGTGTGTATATGTGTGTGTGTGTATGTATATGTGTGTGTACGTGTGTATATGTGTGTGTGTGTACGTGTGTATATGTATATATGTGTGTGTGTACGCGTGTATATGTATATATGTGTGTGTGTACGTGTGTATATGTATACGAGTGTGTGTGTACGTGTGTATATGTATACGAGTGTGTGTGTACGTGTGTATATGTATACGAGTGTGTGTGTACGTGTGTATATGTATACGAGTGTGTGTGTACGTGTGTATATGTATACGAGTGTGTGTGTGTGTGTATACGTATATGAATGTGTGTGTGTGTGTGTATACGTATACGAATGTGTGTGTGTGTGTGTATACGTATACGAGTGTGTGTGTGTGT
>NW_019212938.1:103890-179673 GCF_002532875.2 Varroa jacobsoni | reverse complement strand
GTCTGTGTGTGTGTGTGTGAGTCTGTGTGTGTGTATACGAGTGTGTGTGTGTATACAAGTCTGTGTGTGTGTGTATACGAGTCTGTGTGTGTGTGTATACGAGTCTGTGTGTGTGTGTATACGAGTCTGTGTGTGTGTGTATACGAGTCTGTGTGTGTGTGTATACGAGTCTGTGTGTGTGTGTATACGAGTCTGTGTGTGTGTGTATACGAGTGTGTGTGTGAATGTGTGTGCCTGTGTGCGCGTGCGCGCGTGCGTGTGTGGCCAAGAAACCCACTTAATACATTCCGCTTAGAAGGAAGGTGTAGAGCTATTATGAAGGCCGCGTGCTTTTGAGCGACAATTCACTTATACTTAATCACAGCGTGTTGAAAGGATTAATGGAACCCGGTACGGTTGTCAACTGGCGGTTACAATAGTGGTGGCCTCATCCTATATGAATCCTCTCCGAGGCGGCTGTCGTACTAACTAAATCGCTCTTATCTTCCGCTCTGTCGTCCTTATAGGGACGTCTTGACTCAAAGCAACGGAATTATCTCGGCCTTTGTCGCCACGCGGAGTGGACTCCTCCGGGTGCAAACGTTCCTCGATCAGAACATCTCCGAGTCTGAGTAAGTAAGAAAATACTTATTTTTACCATTTCGAGTTATAATGAGATACCTTAGGAGTCTCGAATTAGCTCTATTTAATTTACTTCGAATTGTTCGGTGCAATCTCGGATGCTCGGCTCATCACGCGCTTATTTTTAGGTAGAGAATTAATACATTCAAAATTCATATAAACGCTGAAATTAAAAAGGATAAGACGGAATGATAAAACGGGCTCGATACGAATACGTTTCGGTTCGCATCAAAATCACTGTATGTATGTATGTATGTATGTTCAGATATTAAAATATCTTTCTACACACTGACATATAATGCCAACTATATATCACGAACTACACAAGGTGGAAGGCTACGGAAGGTAGCTTCTAGAAATTCTGACATACAGACATACTGAAAGTCATTAAAAGTATCTAAAAAGGAACTTAGCATGTCATTAGAAAAACAAGTGTTATGAAAGCATCACTGCCTCTGTCTTGGTACCCCATATGGCTAAGTCCTCGGCACTGGGGGATGCTGGTTCGAGTCCCAGAATGAAACATACTCCCCCTGCCGAGCTTTACTCGCAAGCTGAGTTTCCAAGTACAGTACGGAACATTTATCTATTTGTGAATGTTTGCAGAAAATTCTACAATAAATATCCTCGATCAATAGACGAACTATTCTACAAACGAGCCGTGGACTTCTATTATCATTCAAATGCATCCAAGGAGGCTTTTGTCTACTCTGTGCCATTTGACGCTGGAGAAAGGTAAACAGAGTTAAATTTGGACTAGCTTAATTAGTCGGTCACACGAAGCGCATAATTAACACGAAGGACATTGAGCGTTGAAGAGATCCCGTGTATTCTACGATAAACCGTATCGTTGAGTCAGGTGTCGTGTAGTTACGAATTGTGGTTACGTTAGAATTGTTCCGGCCTCTTGAAAACGACAATTTTTTTTTAGCCGATCTTTCTATGAATGAATGAACAACTATTGCACAGTATTTGGTTCACAAAAATAAAATTTTTAAGTGACATGTCATCGCCATGATGTACATAATATACAATACGCGTATGGCTTTTGGTTGGCAATCATATAGAGCTAACATGATTTTGGATTTCTAAAAAACATGGGGTAAGTAAATACGGACCTTTGGGATAATGTTACTTTGAAATGATTCGATGTGTTGGGCTGTGTTTGAAACGATCTATATGAACGCGGCGTGTTTCTTCATCAGACGGTCAGAACACTGCTGCCTGCAGCAGTCATCTCGTTTGAGACATGTGAAGAATAACCCGCGGGTGAATTGGGTGTAGTAATTGACGATTTCGTGAATACGGTCTTGTACTTGATCTGGTTAAATTTCGTTGGATCTCGAGGTTCTTCACCTCCTTCCCAGTAATGTTGATCCTGTTGCTGGCCTCTCGAACCTCCTCTATCTCGGTCTGACGGATAGCGCTCTATGGCCCGTTCGCCCTCGCGTAACGGGACAGTCCCCCGCCGCAAGGCGTGAGCACGTAATCTCCTCCTGTACACCTGGACATCTGCTAAGAATGCGTCCGATGATATTAAATTTAATCAAGTGTCCCTATAGATTCAGTTTGATTTGTATTGTCTCTTGTGCATGTATGAGGTACCTTATACGACTACAGGAAATCTGAAGAATTATGGACTGGGCTATTACTATAGCAGAAGGCTAGTTGCGCTCTCTTCAATATCGGAAATGAACGATAGTATTTTAGCGTCCTCCATTGTCAGACATGCTCCTGCCTATTAATTTCTACTTACACAATGGTAGCGAGTTATGTTTGTCCAAATTTGCTGTGAATTGGCGACCATTTGTGTCTGTGTTTATGACTGTTTGATCGTTTTTAGCTTATTTCTTTCTTTCATGTGTATATTTGTATATACTATAAAAGTACGAGTACCTACAACTGAGTAGCACTCAGTTTAAACTATGTAATGCTTAGCCTGGCCAAAAGTGACGCTCGCGTATTGATGGAACAATGTGCCACACATTCGTATCTGATAAAAACAAACTACTAATTCTAATGCATTTTTTGATGAAAGAGAACAGGCGCATTCTGTGTTTTCTTACTAGAGAACGATGCTGATGGGCGATAGGACTAAAGTCAGATGTTTAAACAGAATCGCTCGCTAATATTCAACTCGTTGTATAAGGCACACCTACCAGGACCACAGGCTCCCGAACGACTCTTATAAAGAAACCAGTGAATGCGTTCTAGCAAATTACAAACACTGGGCCATCCCAGGCCCATGAATACATACAGCCATAGGCGCGTCGAATAGATCTGGGGATGACATGCAACGAGAACGCGAGGAAGACAACGTAGGCCACGTACCGCAAGACTGCGGATTTCCCTTGTGCTATCCGAACTAATAGCCTTCCGGTGTCCTGGAAGAGCTCGAGAATTGCCCCAGAGGCACCAACCATAATTTTGCTTCGTTGTTCGTATGCAATGGTTTAGTGGTGATGAAAACTGGTAGCCATAGCGGCCGAACGATATCCGTCAGCCTACGATTCACGGGTAGAAATGTTTCACCATATGGCCTTGCCGAAGGCCGGTATAATCGAGCTTATTTACGAGACAAATAAAAAGCGCTACGTAAGGTTACAAAATAACAGAATCCTAAAGAAATACATAGTGAATAAGTTTTACCGTAGCATGTTATGTTTGTAGTTTTCGGCTAAACTATTGTGTTTGAAGGAACCTTTTATCTGGAGATTTGGCAGGGAGAATTGTAGAGCCTACACACTAGTGATATCAACATAACGTGATGGGTGACCTCCTAGCAAGGTTAATGGGGCCATTGTAATTAAAGCGTATGGTACTGTCAGATTTGATTTATTCCCTCGTACCAAAGGTAAAACCTACATACATATAAATAGCTCGAAGAGGCTTATTCGATACACACGTTTCAATATGTTGTTGATGTTTAATGCTGTTAGATTTTTCAAAAAAGTAAATCTGCAACTTGCTTAGAGATAAATTAGCATTGTCGCCTGTATTTTGTGATGCGTTGACCTTCGTCGATTGTGACCCGAATCCGATCCGATGCAACGTCCTGCATCGACTCGTTATCGTGCTATATGTAGCCCAGTTAGTACAGCTGAGCTAATACCGCAGTTGAATTGCGATTGTTATTGTTGACGTATTTTCAGTCTGCAAGCAGAAGGCACGCCTATCGTGATGACAGCGACACGTGTCGTGATGTTGGGTAACTCGGAGAACGCAACCGCTCCGGTAGCCGTCGTGGGCGTACAGATCGACCATCAAATCTTTACGGAAAAATTCTTCAATTCCACTTTGACCGCTGTAAGTTTAACTCGTTTTTTTTTTTGTCCTTTAACACATTTGACTATGTTCATTACGATGATATAGGTAGGGCGCGCCCACTAGTAAGCCTAACCAGGGCGGATCATGCTGGACTTATTAAGGTTTCTTCAATAAGCCTGTGAAATTGGATAGTAACCACTTGCTAATACGGAAATTTGCGATTGTCACATGTTCACAATTACTATAGTAAAGAGATGCACATTAGCCACCCAGACTACACTGCCTTCGCTAAATTCGATCCGAATATATCGTCTAGCTTATCTTTCCATTCTCCAGTGATATATATACACTATTAGGTTGTTCAGGATGCAGCGTATGTATCTTTTCATTTCAAAACTTTCTTTTTTTTCTTTTTAAAAGACTTTATTTTCAATCAATGGGCATCATTACTATCTTTGATTTTCTGCCAAGAACTTATTCATTCCACAAGTACAAAAGTCTATGGAAGCTCGAATTTCAGTGCCGACTTTTCTTTTTTTAAACAACAGTTAAACTTTAAAGTAAGTTTGGCTAAATTTTGAAGAATGATTTAGGGACGATAATAGTGCGGCTGCCAGAGAGGTTGCTCACGCCTTCATTTCACTCTTGCACTTTATCAGAAGGACCACTTCCGTATAAGATGGGACGGTGAAGCCCAGTAAGAATGCCTTATCTCTATGCCCTAATATGCCTGACTGCGTAATGAAAAGTCTTTCTCCAGTCATTGACAAAATTCATGAACTAGGGCAACTGCTACTATCAAGATGACGTCCTGCCAGTTCGATCACATACATCCACTAACACGGCCGTTTCCAATTTTATTGTTATCACAGGGCACAATTTAAAAGAGACGCAATAACGGATCATGAACAATGAGAAACAACAGTCGCAGTCTTCGTTTTTAGACCGCGTTAAAATTCTGAGGTACCCATAGGTTCAGTCTTATTAGTTTGACTGAGGTCAAGAAGCATGGTATTTTTGCATTCGTTGAACTTCAACGTTAATACCCCGTATAGTTAGAGGTGAATCAGCCTCCACTACAGTTCTCAACCCTTCGTCATTCGAGACTTTTCTAATTCAAAATGACCTTCCGGAATGTTTCTATTCTTCATCCTTTATATGGCGAGCTGTCTTCTTCTTCTTCTTCTTCTTCCAAGATGGAACTCGTACTCGAAACTACTTGATTGTCCTGATTCTATATGATTCATTAAAACTAACCTGTTGAAGAGCGTTGTGATGATATTTGTGTCAACGGCTTCAAGCAGGAGGAGCATTTTTTTTTTTTATTTATTTTATTAGAATTTAAAGAAGTGGCGCGAACGCTCGTACCGTTATAAGATAGTATTATCTTGAATTATAAACTTAAGTCTATCACGGTTCATACTGAAAAAAAAGTCATACGAAATACGGAACATAGTCAAATGAAAGAAAGATGGAATTATTCAAAACATATTATGAATTTTTAGGATAAAGTTAGACTTAGAAGATTAGAAGAAAATTAGAAGAGAATAGACGTACATCGAATAGATACCTCTATCGAATAGACGCGATCTAAGCGATTTCGTAAAATGCCATTTGTCGTTGTGCTGTCAGCGACTACGTGGCTATGACCGAAGACGAACGTCGGTGTAACTGCTATTGAGTTAGTTTTTTTTTTTTTTTTTTATCTATTTCCTTTAAGATTACTTTGAATCTGCTCTTCTCTAAGCCGATCATTTGTCTTTGCCTATTGTAGTGCGATCAGGTTGCATCAAAAGATTGCAAATTCAAATGCAACAGTGAAGCTAGCGGGTTCGACTGTTATCTTCTTGATTCAAATGGTTTTATCATCTCCACTGCCAACTCTTCAGATGTAAGTGCCTACACCCCACCTCTACGTACGAAGAAAGCGTAGCTTCGTTTATTTCGACACGTTAGCTTTTTTGCACAGGTCGTCACAGATTACTATTACGATTCAATATCGATCCTTGCTGCGCTATTGGCGATCGTACCTTGTTTCCGTGGTAGAGGATTTTAAGTTATATATAGTGCCTTAAAGTAGGTCAGGTAGTGGAAACGTTATGGAGTTAAAAAAAAAAAAAAAACTGCTGGGTCAAATCATGTGGGGAACATATATATGCACTAGTTGGATGCGGCTTTGAAGAAGCAGTCTTCGAGGTCGCTTTCGTATATGTTATCTGGTGTGGTCTCTATTACTGTTTATTATGCGTGATTAGTGGCACAATACAATGCACCGATGTCGACTGACACGATCACTTTTCAATATACACATAGGTCCTTTTGGTTGGGAAATTCTTCGGGGAAGTCGACGCGGCGGTGTTCAATCAGCTGATCAAATATAACATCTTTAAGAAAGTTACTATTTATGACTATCAAGCGGTGTGCTTCGACAAGAAGCCAGGCCAAGCTTCAGCCTCTCGTCTGCTTAATCCATTCAAAAGCGTTCTTAACGGCCTCATGTTCCTGCTTAACACCTTCGTAACCAACATCGTTAAGATGGCCGCCATCGCTATCGACACGGAATGGTGGTTCCATGAGCCCCTACGGGCATTCGGATACGGTAAGTGAGTGAACTTATCTTTTAATCGTATGTACGAAAAATTGTTCCTATAAGCATGTCAAACGGCCAAGCAGGGCCGTGAACTTCAGGTCAAGCCATTATGTGCCATTACGTGTTATTATTATTATTATGCATTTTCAACTGCAGTAACTGAAATGCCGTACTGAAATCATTGACCACCTATCAAGGCCCTTGTGGGGGAAAAAGTATAGAGAATTTTTCCGTGTTTTCGTCGTTTGATTTTCATTTTCAACCTTACAATTTCCTGATGCATTTTATAAAGAGGTAAACAAAAATTGGCGCCTTATTTTGAATGATTTTTTGAACTCTTAGATAACGACGCGGTCGCGGGCGACGACGGGGACAATCCCCATCCTGGTATGTCGTTCACTCAAGTGCGGCCCTGTGATAGAGAAATCGACCTCTACATCATGGCCAATTTAGGCGAGAATCCAACGTTCGGCAATGTGCACCAGTGTAACGTGGCTTGCAACCATACCTTCATCGTCCAACCGGTCTATGACAGTAATATGTTGATGGTTGCTATACCCCACGCGTGTCAACACTGTGAACGTGAACGGCTCCGTCTTGAGCCCCATGAAGCGTTGCTGCCTGAATCCAATGTAACAACAGCCTGCGTAAAGACACCGCTGCACAGGCAGAGGCCAGACACGTGCTATAACTACCATGCGGCCGTGAGTGAAAGCATTAACTCAACTTTATATGCGCAATGTCGTTCGCGTATATTATATTGTGCCTCTGATTTGACTATTCCTATCATGCGATTCAACGCCATGTTGAGTCAAGAGCATACGAATACAGTATCATAGAACATTATTGTTATTTACCTGTTCGTTGCATATATATGATTCGTTGAGTATATCACAGAATAGTCTTTAAAAGGATTGTGCCTGATATTAGTGCGACAGTCCTATCGTTCGCCTGACTCGTAGTCAGTTTGAGCGCCTTAAGGCTGAGCTTCCGAAAAATGTTTTTTACTTTTTAGAGAAAATTAATTCAGTGAACACGCATTGAAATTTCTGATTCAATAAATTGTCCGTGTGACGATCCAAAATAGGCAAACATGACCAAAGTCCTGTTACGACTAGGGTCTTAATGCAGCACGTTTTTGACACGTGTGTTTGACATTTCCGTAAGTGATTGACCCCCCCCCCCCCCCCAACCGTCTCGAGACTTTCGAAATGTAGACACGTAACCGTTTTTATGTTTCTGTTCTGTAATGATAACGTTTTCTTCCTATACGCCTTACTCTCGTGTCTTTTTTCACGATGCGCGACCTGTCGATCCATCTTTATTGACCTGTGTGCACCGTCAGAGTACAGTAATTATATATATATATATATATTATATAAGTTTCAACTTAGGTTAATTTAATCCGAATAATTGATTCTTAGTCGCGAAAGAAAACAATAGGTTTCTCTCGTAGTACGTGTACGTTTCCACTCTATTTTAGTTTGTCGCTCCGCCTGCCCTATTCGATTTATTCGAAGTTCTACGGTACCGTTCTTTCGCTGTGGTAGTTAAGTGGCTATGTATTTTTTGTTCATTAAATAATATTCTTGGAGACCAGTTACATTTTTCTTTCTGTTAAAAAACTTTTTTTATTTAACTTATTTAGCCCGACCGGCGTTTCCGCACCAATGAGCCTATCTGTGAAGAGGGCTACAGCTACTTCTACAAGAAGTTCGCCTGCGTAAGTTAGGGGCGAGTGCTGAACTTCTAATCTTTGACAACCATTATAAACTGCATGTTGCGAATTTGTGATAGGACCACATCATTAACACCTGTTGCCTATAATTTTAACGAATCTCACCGAGTCAGAAAAACAAGCTCGAGCTTTACCTATTGTTGTGCCAATCTACGGACTATTGTGTTCATTTATTCAACTCCAACAACCCACGCTGACGAGTGCTCTGCATTTTCAACCGCAGTAACCCAGGTGGCATACTGGAATCATTTGCTTAGGTTACAGAACAGGTGATAATGTCGGTAGAAAGCCGACTTTATACTCGAACTGACCGTGTACCGTGTTTGACGTCACGCAAATTGTGACGAAATCAGTGAGCTTTTTGTCACAAAGTCAGAGATCAAAGCTAAAAAATTGTATACAGACATTTTACTACATCGGAAGGGTCCGTTGCTTGTGCAGTTGGTTATGAAATTAACTGTGACACTAAAGCTACCGCTTGGAAACGTTCATTGCTCAGTTACTAACATTGTATTGTATAGCTATTTTTCTGTGGCAATATGATAATAGCCCCATATTGGAAATTCATGCAGCATAAATCCGAATATTCCGAATCTATGATATGCCCTTTATATCTACGTTATTCCCTCTTTTATGTTATATGATTAGGTTAGCTCAGCCTCGCCTGATGTGATATACAGTAAACTAATACGTGAAGGTTCGCTATTTTAACCAGTGTTGTTTCGTTTGCCACGATCCGCCTAGTCGTATCCTGCATTTGTTCTTGTCTATCTAACACGTTTGTTCCTTTTAACGTCCTGGTTATATCACTGATTCGTACGTCCTACAATATGTCGCTTGCCTCTGTTTTGTGCGTATTCTTTCCGGGTGCACTTCGCGCGCGTCTTCAGGAAAAGGAAATGCTAAGAGAGCTTGATCTAAAGGAGCAGTGCGGATCCTCCACGACGAGCTCCCTGAGCTGGCCGCTACTTCTGCTCTGTGGACTCCTCACATTGCTGCTGCGACACCGGGATCCGTTTAATGTAGACCAGGATATCAATCTTAGATTCATAGGCCTGAGATAATAGATACTACCAATGTCAGCTACAAAGCCAGCAGGACCGGATACGGAAAGTTGGGACTATGTGACAGTTTGAGCTGGAATCGTTTACATATTCAGAACACAGTTCGAGGCATCATTAGAAATCGATCGGGCAGCCAAAACGCTGTATCGTACATGCAGCACAAATAAAGGAAATGCAGGTTAAAATCAACCATGCTATGAAGTATCCGTCAATGTCTTTTGAGCTCAGTAGGCGTTGACGTAACGAATGGAGTAGTTTTGCATCGATTCCTCGCGCCATGTTGCAAGCCATGATGTCACCTCTTCAACAAGAAATAGTGAAAATATCAACAGTAACTCTGATCCCTTGACCTCTGTACAGACTGCCTCTAATCAGTCTGTCCAATCTTTGTCTTATATCGATAGAGCACTCACCCTTGGGTGGGCTTGGCAACGGGCATTAATAGCAAGCTAATCGTATGGTACGAACCTTCACCGGCCCCGTTTTACTGCTGAAATTTCTCGGTGCGCTGGCCGCGACTGGTTTTGTAGTACACTCTACTCCCTAGTCGTTGACAATACAACTTGTAATAAGAATGATTAGAAACCTATTGATAGTACGATGTATCGAGCCCGGTCAAATGCGGCTGGTTTGACCTGAGTTAATTTTTACTCTATCTCTTGATACCAATAGTAATTACAATGAAGTGTACGCGTGTGCATGTAATACGATGGGGCAATCAAAGGAAAGATAGAAAAGACTTTGTATATACGCATGCATAGACACACAAGTAACAACTATAGACAAATGCTAATTCCTCGAAGAACAATGGCGTTGAGGTTGATAGGTCTGTCGTTTGTATGCCTTCTTATTGGAGGAAATGTAACGAATAACCGCACATAAGGACAGGTTTACGCAGTCTTTGTGAACCTCTCTCAAACCTGTCGCATCAGTAGGAGATAGGTAAAAATGGCTACTAATCTTCGTAGCTAAAATAGGACGAAGGTGATGATGTGTACGCAAAAAAAAAGTTTGAGAATTTTGGCGACGCTAAACATGAGATAGCGCTCACTTCAGAGGGAATACAAAGCACATATATGTAAAAGACAACTTATTAAAATAAAAATTATTGATGCTAGTTCATATAACACAATCACTATTACTAAGTTTCACGACTAAGGAGGACGCATAGATTATCAAAAAGGACGAAGAATATCAAGTAAAAACGACACGCTGCTAAGCATAATTGACAGTGTAAACTCTATTTTGTCTAGTAGGCAGAGATGGTAGGCTTAAAGGAAAGATGGGACGATGCAAAAATGATTGATCGGGATTCGAACGAAGTCGTTCGAGTTCTTCCTGATGCCAGCGAAACGCTTCGCAAATGTTGTTTGTTCATTGAATAATAAGTTCATTATTGATGGTGTTTTTTTGCCCCGCTCAATTGAGATTAACTAGATCTACCCTTCTAACGTAACGAGGCATGATTATTATTATTATTATTTTTGTCACCATAACGAGCTGGTCGTTGAGGTAAATATTATAGCCAACAGACGCGAAATAATTAAATTGATCATAAAATTACTAATATTATTAAGATCAATTTCACAATCGAAGGCAACAATGAACGTGATTTTGTATACGTTTGAGATATAACAAGTAGAAAGGCAAGCGCGTTAGAGATTTTTGTGGGATAAATATAGCCAGAATATATGGACGCAGTGTAGACGGATAGCAGATAAATCACTGTGACTGAAACAGTTGTCAGTACCAATGGGTCAAGTGCAGGGGCTACGACATAAGCCATAAAAATGCCTAAAAACTCAATAAGTAGCAGTTAACATACAGCTATAATAGGATATTCGTACGAGACTTATTTAAGAGGAAGAGGAGGAGGAGGACCGCCACCGAGCTGGTAAAAGGCAGCACGACGAAACATCATAACGTCGAAATGACGCCGATAGCGTCAATGAAGACAACGTTACGTGTATCACGCGGGTGGCGTGAGCACGTAAAAGCCCCTGTGCAATTTTGTATATAGATGAATAATACGAGTACTGGTAGACTAACTAATGAAGAAAAATGGAACGAAACAAAGAATAAATTTACTGATAGTACGACATTTTTCACAGACAGAGACAATTTTACAGATAGAAATCTTCACTTTACTTCGGACAGCCAATCCCAACCAGGTAGTAATTTCACCCTAATATACTCCCTAACAACGTGCATAGGACCGCCTGCGAAGCCGATCGCGATAGAAGTTAGAACGGACACTCGTTCGACGAGGTGACGAGGTTCTGATAAAGCTTCATGTAGAAACGATTCTGTGAGGGAATCCTATACAGACAGGTAGCCATATATCCAGGAGAACGACGATATAATAGAATAGTTATTATGCGAAGCTTGATTATGAAGTGGTTCGCCTTTTTTTTTTCAAGCGGAGAAAAAAGTTCCTTCATTGAAATGGTCACAACGTTTCTGACGCGGCCTTTTTGTGCTATTTGCAGTTGCATCATATCTAGCTTATCTATTTTTAATGTACTGTTATCACGATGGCCGTGACTGTCATTGAGCGTCTTCATTGAATATTTGTAAGTGATTATCGGAAGCGACTGTTTTATCGTCGATGTCAAAAAACGAGTATTCATTTAGCAACAAACAAAAGTAAGTGAAGATGTTCTTCTTTGCGTTGAAGCGACTCAGTTCCGTTGCTGCGCCAGTGGGGGTAATGTGAATTGTTCCCGCTTTACTGAAGTTCTCCGACTTCAGGCCATTATCAAACCATAAGCATATATACTGGGAATAAATAGCGATTCAATGCATTACTGTAGCAGTGTATATCTATCGACATAATTACACGGTAAACTAACTGTACATTTGTGTGTTTCTGCATCGATTTTGATAAGTCAAATCTATCTAACAATAGATTAAGTAACAAATCGTTTCAAATAGACAAATGTTCTCATTTTGTTTGAAATTCTGTGTGTAAACTGGGTCGGCGTATATCGCCGTCGATATTAGTAATCTATTAGATATTTATCATCTAAGTATAGCGGTTTTGCGTCCTCTATCACTGTTTTTCTCAATCGTTCCTGCGTATAGGGTAGCGGAGATACATATGTTTTTTTTTCTACTTCAAGTAGAGAATATTTAATCGTAAACACGTAACACCGAATAGCTACGTCGAAATACTGTCGAGAAGCTCTCGTAATTTGTAGAAAGGAACTGGATAGGGCTAACCGAGGCTGGTAGAAGTAGGCGGTCCTATTTTCCTAGCATATGCCACAATTCGCCCATCCCTATTTGCTCTTGACGGAAAGCAAAGTGTGTTAGTTGTAGATGGCTCGGGAAAAGTGGACGAGATGCCAAATTGATGTAGCTTTCATCAGTTTTCCTTATTGCTAGTCTATCCCCGCCGGGACGGTGCCAGTATTTTCGCACCCGATAATATTGAATGCTTTCTAAGCAAATAGTGCTCGTGAATTGAATAGATAATGTTCAAAATACTACTACATTGGAAATAAATGGTCGTCCAATGGAAATTTTTTTTTTTTGAGTATATATATCGAATGGGTTTACCTTGCATGCTTAGACTGCTGCTTCGTTTAAAAAAAAACCGCCGATTGTTATGCTCTAAAGTTGTTTGTCTCGTTTTTTTTTTTTGTTACATAACGAACGATTCTAAATAGTGCGGTCCAATCGGTTGGGACCTCCTGCTTCATCCAATCCAACTAATATTGACGTTGCTACATTTCCATCTGTCAATCGAAGTCTGCAGAATTGTTTATATCTGTCTAACATTTAATTGTGTGTCCTATAGACAAACTGGACAATGTACGAGTTTGAGAAATTAACATTAGTAAGCAACAAATGGTAACATTACGTGACAAGGACCATATATACGAAATAATCTCATTAATCACGACGGTACCAACTTCGATGATGCTGAATACAATGGAATGATCGATTCAAACGCGCTTAGGTCGGGCGAAGAAATCGAATTGAGAAACATAAGCAGACATAGAGGAAGGGAGAGAAAACTTGGAAAAAGACAAGAAGCATAATAACACAGGGGATGTAGACTGACGCAAAGCTAACAATGGATTTTACGCTATCGTCCGTTGTTATCTTACGAAGATCAAAGCAAGGAAGAACTGAAAAAACGAAAGCAAGGACGAAAATTTAGTAGCGAATTTGTGAAGAATTTGTTAAATTTTTACCACAGTCATGATAACTATTATTAATAAATGTTCATTTTTCAATTATGACAAAAAACGTTTGCGTGTCTTCTTAATACGTAGCCGCACATGGGCATAAGGTGTTCGAGAGTGGGCAGCAAGCTATTCGGGTAGTTGAATAGCCTCCTAGAGGGCTCACGACATCGAAGCGTACGTCAACTGTTCCGTCATTGTGTACTAAGGATTTGTTTATTTCAGCCAAGAAATTAGAATGACGGCATCATGTCTTATGTTCGGATAACCTAAAGCTCTAGAGTTCTAGCGTAATAACGCAAAAATGGTCGGGGCTGGCCGAGACGCCACAAATGATATCGCACGTCATCCAACAATTCCGGATGACTCATCAGAAGTTTACAACGTACAATACTGTATCTCTTCTGGTGAGTATCAATACCTCTAAAAGGTAGCATTTCACTTCCCCGTCAATCAGATAAGTTAGCTGATAATTACTATAAAGCAAAATGTCTAAATATATAGCTTGGAAGTATCAAACATAACACAGTCACCAGCCTGATTCTCTCTAAATATTTATAGACGTAAATGTGTGGGCCGATAAGTGGGGCATCAGGACACTTACATGATCCTGTAAAATAAATGGCATTACTATTAAATAAGGATATCTATTTCCAATCTCTGTTTTATACGAATGGATAAGTCGGGATTTTTTATTCAACGGGCAGTCGTGGCTACAGTTAATTGTGCCAGCGCATCAAATCAATGATGTCTCTCTATTCGAATGAAATTTTAGGCTGTAATTTCGTCGTGAAGTCAATAAAACAAAGTGTAATTTCTTAAAATACCATATAATCTAAATTCTATATTTGCTCCTTGAAGACAAGTTAGATTATTGTTAGCAAAACGTAAAAAAAAAGTAGCCAATCGGCGAGTAAATGAATGAAAGCCGTAAATTGATTTAATACTCTGTTTTGGTTTATTGTAACATTGTAGTTATATAGCAGCATCGATATAAATAACAGCCAACAAATTCAATGCCGATCAATACGGGATCGTTTTCACTGACCAGTAAGCATTTATTTAGTAAGCACAACATAACATAACACAGTCGTCACTTCAAACACGCGGAAAACACGAAAAACGTCTCACCCCTGATTCTTCATGGATAGTCACCTCTATTTTAGTAATATATTTACATTCTATTATCAACGTTTGTTCAACCCGTGCCCAAACAATCGCCTCCGTCACTCTGGCATATACATACATACATACATATGCGCGCGCTACAGCTTTACGTAATGCTCGTCGTTTGACTCCATATAAAAATAAATATGATAAAAGATAGTAAAATAACGTCTAAAGACCTGATAAAGCGAACGTGACAGTGGGGTACTACAAACTGGAATAACAATAATAATAATAACAACAATCGTAATTTTAATTGAAGATACAGATAAACACACGGGACGACATTGGCATCATTGTCGCTTAGTCAACTTCGAGCTTAGACGACGGCTCTTTGTAAAATGAAATTCGATCGAAAACCCAGTGACTGTTGGTCTCCTACGATAGTCACCATTATCCTCGATTGATTCTACGTTACAGCTTTGGTGCCGCGGTCTGCTAGGTCCACCATATTTCGAATACATATCACGCGAAAAAATCATACAAATATTCTATGTAAGATTTTTTTTTGTTTCAGTCATTAAATGAGTCGATCATACGGAATGTGTAGCTCCTCGTAAACCGGACACAGTGTGTCTGGCTGGTCGTTCTCTATGACGTCACGGTGGTCGTTTTGGCCGTGCGCGATCTTCACGATCTGAATATATCGGCCAGTTATGCCGTTGCTCTGCGCAATTTCAATACAATTTGAACTAGTGCTATGATTACTTTGCATTTGTTGCGTCACAGTTTCTTTATTGGATAGAAGATTTGATGTACTAGTTTCACCTATACTGGCGTTGACTACTTCGTTTTCTTTTGACCCGCCAGCGTCAGAAAGGGTACGGCGTAACAGGCTAGATTTTTCGGGAACCTTTGGTGCCTGAAAAACGCAACAATGAATACGATATTAGCGAACAAACGGGTGCTTCTCTAATTGAAAGCATATTTCGGTCCACCCGTACTAACGTACATTGAACGACTACAGGGGACTTTTATCGTCCCCACTGTGGCAATCTGCTAAAAACGTAAACTTCATAGCATATCCCTATTTTCGTTGATGTCTCACCTTTTTGGGGGTAATGTGTCGTCAAGTGTATAACGATGCATATCTACATACGGCAAGACTAAGCTACTTTGGGTTGCTATTTTTCCGTTACACTTTATTTGAGCAGCAGTCGTCGGTGCGTGCTCCGAAGTACTTACCCAATTCGGGCCTCTGGTGTAATTGCTTTTCACCCGACGAGGGGGTAGCCTTGACCCAGAGTCATTCGCATCTGACCTATTTGACAGGCTTGTCTTCTTGTTTTTGTTGTACCTCTTTCGCGGAACGGCGTAGAGGTCATCTAGAGAATCGCGCTCTTCAGCACCAGACCCCAAAGAGCCGGACGAACTCCTCTCTGAAGCTAAAGATTCTCCTTCTAAGGAGCCAACCGACTCCATCGAGTGTCGCGTGTCCGACGCGTTGTTGTTATTTTGTTTTTTTGGAGAAATATCTTTGGCTTCTTTAATAATGATATTACCTTGAACTGTAATCGACAGCTGACTGCGCCGCTTCTCTTCCTTTATCTCTTCTTCCTTAACGAGATCAAGCAGCTCCTGATAGACCTGGTAATTGTTTGCACATAAAAAATAAGCCTATGCTTTTCTCTTCATCATCCAGAGAACAGCTTACATTTTCAGATCGTCTAGCGGATGCCTACGTATAATATTTAATACTTAAAACAACGCTTAACGGTAGTATCGGATGCAAAACTACAAATACGTGCAATGTTCCGCACCAATCGTTGATGAAGCCTTTGATGAAAATCAGTAGCTTCATAAACGAAGTAAAAAAAACAAAGAACAATCTTGGTCCATCCGAAAGAAAATTTAGGACAGATCTATATATTAAAAAAGTAGAATCTAATTAGAGTAGAAGTATACCTAGAAACCTAAAGATATGCAGCTAGGCTACGGATGGTCATGGCCACCATAACAGATATCACAGGCTTGTCACTGTGAATAAACTGCCTGAAATCTATTGACCTCAGCTAACTCTATACAATACTAGGCTGGTCTTTCCTCCCTATATCGGCCGGGCCGACTTCTAACAGACGCACGAGGATTGAATGGGCCTTCGGCTGACGCTACATAAACATAAAACAATGGGACCAAAAGCAGATGAAATGCCGCATGCAGAGTCAATACACGATGTCTGATCCAACTTGACGTACGCCAGACACTTTGATCAAGTGATTCTATAAAATGGAGATAAAGGGAAAAAACGTCTGCCAGAACAAACCTGTTCCCCTGAGGCGTACGCTGAGGTAACGACATCGGGAAGGTCTTCTTCGCGCTGATCTTTGCCATTTCCATCCTTATGCTGACGAATTTCCTCATAGATGTCTTGGTATGAGTAATCCTCTCGTTGGTATAGTTCGTCTTCCCCCACTGCGACAATTACATCGATGATCTCCTGGCTTTTGCGCGGCCGGAATTTTGTAGTTTTCTCAGAACCAAAAGGCTCTGAATACGGAGGTTCTTCAGGCAACTGATATGCGTCGACAGGCCCCGTGTAACTTGGGATCTAGAAAATAGGTCAGATTCATGTTGATATTATATTGGTCATTTTGATGTTCTCCTATATAAGGAGAATCACTAATCCTAACATACCAGTACATAACAGTAACGTAGAAAAGAGTTGATCCTAATTTTTTAGGTAATTATGATCGATTTAGATCAAAGTTTTAAATCTCCGGTCGGCATATCTTGTAGTATAAATTCTTATCTATATCCATCGTATCAGTATTACGTATTTAATATTAACAAACTACAAGAAGGGATTAAATTAGACAGTCCGTCTACAGAAACAAAAGATAACCACAGTACCCTAGAGCTTCTCGAATATTGTTGTCAATAAAGGTCAATTAAGCGTTCATTACCTCAATAACAGTTACGCCATCGGCCGAGCTGGTGTTAATGTGCTGTGCCAGCGAACGCTGTGGAGGTATCTTTGGTGCACTAACGGCATTGGCCGACGGCAGTGAGAGTGGTGGTACAGGTGATTCCGGTATTGAGGCTAGTCCTGCGATACTTGCAGGCCGAGCTGGTAACGCTGGTGGCGTGGAAGGCAGTGATGAAACGACTGATACTGGCCTGAAGATGATACGAATTCTAAGTTTAGCTTCGAACGCTACGAACTAAAGCAATTTAGCGAATTTGCATGTAGATAAAATCCGTGCCGCGATTTATCGAGGATCAACAGATCAATACTCAGTTCTCGACGTTAACTGACCATCACATTTTATATTTGTATGCACGTATTCATAGAAGCTTGCTAACACTAAGCTTACGACGAGTTAAAAATCTACCAGGGTTCTCATTTATTTTCATGTTCGAAACGCAAACGCACGCTGATGCATACAAGTGTAAAATGAACATACAGCCTTAGCTGTTTATTAGCCATTCGCGTAGTTGACACCTCTTACAGCCTCTGTCACGACATCGAATTTGATGCTGTACTTCAAGTTCATCCTGTACATCTGGTATTAGCGACTTCAAAAGAAGCTGGTAAAAGCCAATGCCGAGTACGCGCATTGATCGTTTAGTATCACCGAATGGTAAAATGAAACCTTCTTTCGATTGCCTAAAAAACAAAAGGCTTTCTTTTTTCCAGCCTCAATGCCTGTCCGTCGTGAGCGAAAAAACCTTACAGTCTTATATTATATACAGCCCAATAACGTTTGAAAGGGCCGGCTCATTCTCAAGTTTAAAAGAGCAAGTGTCCTTTCTCCAGTTCTACAAGCTGTAAGGTCAAACAAATGTTATGAAGACCGTAAGACGAATACATGTTTTTGCTGAGTATTTAGCGATATCAGATTTATGTATTATGCCTGGACGACTAGTTCCACAGATATAAAAAGCAGTTACCAAAATAGCCCAAGTTCTACCATTATGACTTAATCGATTCTCGCTTCTGTCCCTCAAACTAAAAAAATGATATGTTTTTTTTGCAAAAGACAAGCAGCTTATTTAAAAAAAAAAAAAAAAAAAAAAAAGTGTGGGGTTATGGAACAATACTCAACCTATTTTTCCTAATGTGTTCACGATGGTGCGGTGGGTAACGTGTTTGCATCTTAAGGCTAGCCGTACGAAGTAACGCTTAAGTGCTTAAGTTCCGGACACTTCGCCCGAAAAACGATTGTTGGGTTTCAACAATCAAATACACTTCTCTCATTAACAAAATTATATTTTCAATAGAAATTCACTGTTGAGATAAAAAATTTCAACCCAGCAAGTATTTGAACCAGGACATTTCAAAACTTAACGGTACCATTACCATTATAAAGCAAGTTGACGTCAAATTAGACTTTACACGCGAAAAGTTATTTTTTCTTGCGTTTTTCAAAAAGGAAGTCCGAAACGAAATTAATGAACATGTTGATATATCGCAAACGGAAAACACATTCCCGTTTCTAGTGTGTTCGCCTATCCTTGACTGGTCCTTTACGTATTTAACGTAATATAGAGGGTTTTTTTAGCGGGGGCGAGGAGAATACCCCTCCCCCAATCAAAGGACTTAACAAGGATAAAGCTGATCTAGCTTGTGACAAGCCATCATGTTTTCACTTGTTTCAGCCTATATCGTCGTCAACAAATGGCAAAGCCTAGCTGACAATTGTCGGCAATGCTAATAAACCTCACCCTTGCGTCCCCGTTGTCTAAGTACATAGCTTACAATACGTAAGTGCTTATTGCATTGTGCGTGCGCCATTGAAACGTGAACTGAACAGGCAAATCATCATAAGTAGCAATAAGTAAATTGTCAAAAGGTCAAACAACGACAAAAAAATTGAATGTAGTGAATGAGTAAATGAGCTGCTGCATAACCTAAAGTTATGTTGCTATAACAGAGGCGACGGCGGTGTCGAAGCCGGCGATATCAACTATGGATAGCCCTCAGGGCAGATGACGAGACAGCAAAAGACATCAACTAAAAAGTAAGCAATCGGGTATATGCGTGTGAGTCCACGTAAAGAAAATTAAATATAGCACGCTAACGAAAACAGTTGCGATTATGATCAAGTTTACCACTATTATTTACGTAATCACGTTTAGCAGGAACAATATACCCAATTACATAAAGACCTGATCGGGTCACTTGAAGCCTGTGCTAAGTCAAGGTGTCAGGGCATTTTGAAACAAATGTCGCGGTTCGCGCGCATCTGTCTACTTGAGCGTAATGCCGATTTGTGGATCAATATGCTGTCTACGTATGTACGTGGTATTACGTACGATTTTGTTCAAATAACGATGATTTATCTCTATGTGTATTAGAAAGATTCAATTTAATACACGTATTGCGAACTAAAACTTATTCAGGTAGCCATTATCCATTGAACGATCTACTCAGTCGATTGAAAAAGGGTCACCGTTAAAATATACATATATAGTAGTAGTACACCCTATCTATTTAGGTGAAAGAAAAACAAAAAAAATACGCAAGGATATTAAAAAGGCTGCTCGTTTCTTTTACCTGAAAAGTGAACCGTGCTGACTACTGTTAGCGCTGCTCATACTCAATCGGGGCTGCAGTGTTCCCAGCGGTGGTAAATCATCCTTGCGAATCGTGCAGGACAAAATCGAGGTAGTGGAACTTGAACGGGTCAGAGGCCTAAGCGTTCCTCCCCTATCTTTTGCTGATGGCACGATCGTAATATCATGCGATCGGCGGTGCCTAGTTAAGGTTCATGAAATTAACCAATCATAAACAAAACAGAGAGAACAGACGGTTACTTTCTAACAAAACGAGCCCAGCTTGCAGACAGACTTTAATATGAGCGAGTCCCTTGAACAACTAGCACTATTTCCAAAGGAAGAACGTGTCCACTTTCAGCTGGAGGATTGTCAATCGCATCTCGATTTAACGGCACGTGTTGAACGTGAAGCTTTCGGACTCTCCCAAACATACTGTAATTTTTTTGTATACAGATCTCAAGTATATCTTTTATAGTGCACTTTGAAGCCACTGAAGTATCTAGGGTTAGTAGGAATTAAAGCAGATTAAAGCAGACTCTTGGCTTTTTCATAATCGACGGCGATACCGTAGTCACTACTACCTATTATAACGAGAACTAAAACGCCTGTACAACGTCGTTCCACATATTACCCGCAGTTTCGTTCGGAAACAATCCGTCAACGCCGTAAATGGCCGTCTCACAGTCGGAGATCTTCGGGAAGCATATTCGAGGTCTTCAGTGCTGTGCACCTACCTAATTTTTAGTTGTCTAATTTTATAAGAACCAATGTGTAGATAAGAACTTCCTACTTGTGCGACACATGCACGGCTCTCCGGCGGCCATCTTATGAGTTGCATCCCCCAGCAACTTTATTATTTTGTTTTTTTGTATTGCTATTATAATATGTCAGTTGACTGGTTGGAACGACTAATCGGGCAGTTTGTGCACGCTAAGCTCGTCGAGGATCAGGGATCTGCCGGACCTAATATTGCATTTCTAATTCGGAGACCTTACCTTGTTGGCTATCCAGTAACGTGGGAACTGGTCAATCCTGTTTGCGAATATACACGCATGTTTCAGATCTCTAAAAAAAATTGGCCAGGACAAATTGGTAGTACTAGTATGCTATGTGCACTCGTATAGATTTTTTTTCCCGTCTCAATTTTGCATTAATATTAAACTATTCGAAATTGGAATGATGGCTTAAGACATCATTTCATTGGGGTTCCAGACTGTGTGTATCAGAAAAATTGCGCCACTAGATATAGAACAAGGTAACGTTTGACTAGATGTACATTGTTTGAATGTAGTGTATGGTTTTATCATGTGTCCAACTTATTTTTAATGGGTAAACAAGGGCGAAGCATACACCACTCATGATTCGGATATCGTACGTATATTTTGTTCTTTATATATTTTTATGTAAATTTCAGCCGATTTATCTCGTGCTCATAACTAAGCGAACAAATAGCCATTTTATCAATGAGAACGCCATCAAATTTTTTTATAATAAAAAAGTTTTTTTTGTTGCTTCTGCCTGTTGTGCTGAGAAATGTTTTTCCAAAAATGATCAAATAATTTCCCTTTGCTTTGTTTAAGCTAAATACCTGCCACGATATGACAAAACAGAATGTCTCTTCCAAGGACCATTTGCCAGTGTAAAAAAACCTGGCTCACATTTTGACGGCATAATCATACGTTAAGCACGTTTTTTCAACTGCGTTGTGTCTCTACCGAATCGACTACAGGATGATTCACCTAGAAATGATATTGATCGTATTAACTGTTTTATTTGAGGTATTCCATGTAAGCTTCAAACCAGATCGATGGGTCCGCTCCCCAGGTCGTTCCGGCCAACGGGAACGACATCAAGACAGTGCTTTCCCGTTACCGGCGCTGTTACTCTTTAAGCTAAAGACAACAAATATAAGAAATGGTTCTCACATCCCGTGCTAGCGTCAAGCGTAGACAACACAGCTTCGATATATTTATAGTCATCAGTAAATGAAGACGGTGATCGTACCTGCACATCTGTATGTCGGTCAATAGATAACGCAACCGATCTAGAAAGCCGCAAAGTACACTCGAACATACGACAGGCACTGAAGTACCACCAGAAATATTTTCCATTCCGTACGTGTATCCTTATAGAAACGATTAACTTAAATGGCCTCTAGTTTTTATGATACTAGATTTATTATTATTTGCCCTGATATACTCAGCCATCGGAGGGCGGAAACGATATCTATTTGTATTGTGTATTTAAAGTAACAATACTTCGCCTCGAATCGTTACTGCCATTGGCATGGGGAAGCAGCAGCGAGTAAAGGGCCGACTTTGCCAAGATACCACAACATAGAATGACAATCATGAACGATGGTGTCACCCCTGTCGACGACCTTGTCAAGGGAGTGGCATAGCCAAAAAATAGCGCTCTTTCAGGACCAGCATTGGGCACTTCGCTCGCTGGGCTGCTATGGGCAAAATTAACGTTATGAAAAGTATTTATTTCCATAAACGGTAATAACAGGCTGCCTATTGTATGAAGCGACTAGCCAGATAGGTTGGTCCGCTACCGTACATTGGATACCCTGAAAACGGTCGGGACCGATTCGGTGTTTGCACCTTTTTCGGTTTTGCTGGCCAAAATGTCGAATAACCGAAATAACAGAAACTCGTGTCACACTGCATCACACAGAGCTACATAATGCTATTGAGCTTAACTATGGCTTAAAAACGACTAGTCGGTGAGATAATCGAATCGACGTTACGTTAACGTTCACTGGCTTCGGATCAAAAATGGGTATCCGATTAGAGATAAAGGTGGCGCCTGATCGATGAATTCGAATGGGCGTCATCGTTGTGATATCATCCGAACGGCTCCGAACAAGATTCATTTTCATCCTTAGATGAGTCAAATTTGGGTGGACGCTATAATTATTAATGGGTAAGGCTTGGCTGTATATGGTTAATGTGAGATAATTTAACAGAAGAATAAAGGGCTGTCTATGGGAACTATGACAACGAGATCAGCAGATCGATCCCAGGTCGCCGGAACGTGTTCTCTGCTCGCAGCCACACGAATTGCTGCTTGGCTCGAATTGGTATCGTCTCTTTGGTAGAACCGAACGCACAAAGGTCAAATTTTCCCTGCGATAATTTTGATCAAAGAGTCATTTCTGATTAGGCCATTCTTATACTTATCCAGATACATCCGATCGTTTGTATGCGGATAGAAGTAAGTGGAGGATGGCAGCCAAAGCAAAGCAGCTCTACCGCAACATGATTATATAAAATATTCTCAAAGATGAAATCGGCCCTTGTGAGAACGCAGTTCAAGTTCAGACGAACTACAAGCGCTCGAAGGATCAGCCAATGAAAGTCTGGTCAGAAATGACAAGACTGTCGAATCAGATACCACTTACCCCACTTCAGATACGTATATGGGAATAAGGCAGTGAAAAGATATGATTACTGGACCACAAAAGATCATCATCTTTTATTAACATACAAAATGTCGAGTAAATGTACACACAGTTGCTCGTATCCGCCGGGCTGAACTTTACTACTACTACAAAAAAAAAGCCTAAATTATTCCAGGCAGGACAAGCAGATGATAATAGGAGTAAAGAAAACAATTATTTAGTCTTTGGCGTTTTAATTGTGTCCAGTTATTGTGGTCATTATAGTGATACTGAAATGGTCATTATCAGTAAGCGAAATATGTCCCATTGCGGCTCATCATCTCTCCGTATATTATACATTACAACAAAAGAACCACAACAATTACCGGAAAAATCGAGCCAGCTTCCTTACGTAATAGATCTCTTACCAGATCAGTCCTCGCTTCACAGTATATAGTCAACACTCAGACGCTTGTTGGTACTATCTTAATGATATGCCTAAGTGGTCATATACACTGATTGTACAACGGTCATATAACTCCGTCGCGAGCGTTGGTAAGCTGCTGTTTGTCTGCGCGTTACGATATCATCGCTCGCATATATTACAGGTACCGTTCACCCGAAAACACCAAACGTTACGTAAAATGGACCGATCAACGCTCAAATGAAATTCACCGTAAGGAGCACCGTAAGCAATGATAATGCACGCATTGACACCGGGCCAAGTAAAAATAGGGCGTGATTTGACATTACGTTACGCCTGTCATTGCTATTGCTGATCCCAAGCTGTTTCTCAGCGCCGACTTATGGTGTCATCGCTTTACCCCATAGCGGAACAACTAAGTTATATTTTATAGCGTATTTAGACATGTATTTCATTTGTTGTATTGACGACTTGAACAAAGTTACGCGCATTGTGTGAACGTGCGTAAGAATAATCAGGCCCGTCTGGGTGCGCCTTCTAACGGGTGATGTATATTAAATTTGTATCGCAACGACCTGGCTGATATTGCGGACGAAGTAAGGACGAGCCGTCAAAATGTGAATGTTTTCATTGTTGATAACAGATAATTTTTGCTCTTCCATATAAGATAATTAGTATTTTTTTTTAATAACTTACTGTAATATTTTATCATGCTCATGCACGTGTTGCGTCTCCTGGTGCCCGTGAAGAGACGGTAGTAGAAAAGTCGTTTAGAATCTCGAATTTGTTATGCTCACGTTTTACTACTAGCTATGTTTCCTGGCGGCCAAGCGTCATATGTGTCCGTATAGGTAGCGCTATAGTGAACAAAAAAAAGGCGTTATATAACACTTCCTGAGTAAATTTAATAAGAATCGGGTTTGAATGTTAATTACTTACCGTAAAAGACAGCTACGAAAGACATCGAGAACACAGAACATCTTGCCGTCGTTCAACGAAACGTCGAGCGAGCATCGATCAAGCGACAACGGTTACTGTTCGTATTTCGTGCTTCTTTAATTTCCGCTAGCTCTAAATTACGGAATCCGTTTTCCGACAAGAAGCGAATTCGGTCGGCTCAGAATTTACCCGTCTGTGGGTCGGTCAGCCGTTAGATCCTGAAGAATCAGATACAAAAACAACCCATTTACTTAGTTTTTTGTTACTTGCAGGGCCTCACTCAAAGATTGGCAGCTAAAATATTACCTCGTTGTTATTTTCGACACCGACTCATCGTGAGGGATGCAGTTATATCCGGTTACCCACCCCATACTGAAGCTATACTAATGAGGTTAATCTTGCGTGACAGCTCTACACATATATGTAACGCGCGTACTGTCATTATAGATGAATCTGTCCCCGTCCAACGATTGTGCGCAGATATGATCCAGTCGAATATATGATTTGTAAAGTTTAACGTAAATTTTCGTACCAACAAGAAGCAGGGCCTCCTATACAAAAGGGCAAATCAGATATATTAATTTCTAGTCAGGGTCATAGTTCGTAAGGTAATAGTTAGGGTCAACTGATGGGCTCACTCGTCGGTGACTTATACCGAAAAAAAAATACGCTTGAGTTCAACTAGGCGCTTTGAATCAACAATCAGAAGAGCTGGTTTCGGAAGTAGTTTAGTAAAACTGTAGTATTAGCACTGGCAGTAACAGCGTTACAGTGATTAACAAAGAATCCAGAATAGGTAGAAAAAGTCTTCTTAGAGTACTATAAATTTAAATGAGCTCCTATCCAGCCGTCGGTTAAAGGAAAAAAGTACCCCATAGAAATCCCGATTGCAGACCTACAGGCGTGACAGCGTTATGGCCAATAAGCCTTATTAAAGTGCGTTGTCGTGTTGAGCATAATTACTTACGCACACTTCGACGCTAGTTCAAATGTAACAATTAAGGAAATAATAGGTAAACGAAAATAAAGAGTCATTCCTAATATTATTCACTGCTTGTGTGGTTCCCATGCTATTTTATAGGTCCATAGAAGAAACCCCAGATAAGCCAGCGAATCTATGAGGCTATACCTAAAAAAGGACCTACCCAACAAAAAAAGAAGCCGCGAAAGCGATAATAAAAGAATTGATATGATAGAGTTCGAAGTGCAAGGTACAAAGGACCTGTTACAGCAGGGCAGTCGACGCCTTTCCTTGAGAGTTACATGATTTTTGTCCGAATAGTTGAGTCAATGTTTATAAACCTAGATTTCGATTTGTATTTATCTAATAAAATTGGCTACATCTCTATGGCTAGCACGAATATACACGGTTGAGAATTTTTATTAATTATCCGATAAATATGTATTAACCCTGTAGCGCCGTCAGTGAATCTCTTAAAAGTCAAATTCGGTTAACACAATTAATTGGGTCAGCGACGTACGACGCAGTCGATCTCTATGTTATCTTGCAATAACGAAAAGGCCACCAAACAAACAAAAGACCGACCTATCAACAGTTAGCAATAATCTCACTATTATCGAAAATTATATTTTGGCGGTCGGTAAAATTTGCTTCCCGAGAAAAAAATTCAACCCAAGTTCGCTCATTGAAACCGTTGTTGTGCGTGCCAATGTATTTGGTGCGCCATCCGATGCCCCATTCACCTTCACACCATTAGTACAACTTTATTAAGTTGTGATTATTATCAGTTATTATAGGATTGTTGTCGGTACTGTATCTAGATTTTATCGATACTGTTACTTGAATACTAGATCTAAGCGAGTCATTATACATAATAAATTTCGAGTTCCTCGAATTTGAAGTTCGAAGAACTTGTGTATCTTGGCGATTTTCGACTACTGTGTTATTGAGACATATTTTTTCCCGTTCCAATAGCTACCCCAATTTCGGTAAAGTAATACCAGTTATAAGTTACGCTCAGCGCTGCCAAAATGGCCTTTTGCGTGCAGTACAAGATCTGCCCTGGACCTCGAGACAATTCGAATATATATATTTATACACGTTCGGTAAAGACGAGTGGGCAGATTGTGTGCTTTCTTGGAGACCGAGCCTCGTGACGTTTGCAAATCCTGGGTACACAGCAAATGCGGTTTCCTAACCAGGAGCAACAACGTTTTCTGTACTCTACTTGGCTATCATGGAGCTTTGGTTAAGCGGATAACATGGAAGTTCCAGGAAAAGCTCTCTTTGCATACTTTCAGTTTTAAATTGATTGGCTAGGTTTTCGATTAGCGCACACAGATCGTTCAGTGGATTTATTACGCAAGAGCATTGTGATCCGTGTCGTTCGCTCCACGGCTCCTCTGCTAACAAGATTGGCAGACAAAAGGAAAACTACTTTTACAAACACTACGATATCAATTTTCGACATTTATAAACACAAAATTATAGAACTAACAAACGATACATATGCGCTAACAAAGGTACCTGGAAATAACAAATTGCCATTTGACAAACATGAACCTGAGACTGCTTTGCAACGGGTTAGTCTGAGGACCATAGCAAATCACATCGTGAAGAGTCGCTAGGAACAAACAGTTCCGCTTGTTCGGTTAGGTAGTAAAAAAGAAGTTGATTCGAAATACTTCAGCGAATCATACTAGACATAATGTATAGATCGATGGATTGCTCGAGATACAGACAGCTCAAATTCGGAATAGGCTACCTTTTAACAATGTGTGTGTGTTAATACCCATTATGAACAGTATTTTACTCATCTTGTAAACACCCGTTGACAATACAGGTTACATTACGTCTATTGTATATTCTCTGGCTAGATTGATTTCGGTTACAATTGGGCTTAAAGATTCTCTCTTCTTTACAGCCGGGACAAGACAAGTATGTGGCATTACGGCACGATCACCTGTGACGGCCAATTACGATAACGTGCTCCGTGCCAATGACGAAAGGTAGAGGCCAGACTCAATCTGGATATCCTCATTGAAACAAAGTTTTTAGTTTCGAACGTCAGCCTACTCTACTATCATGCTAGGCGATTGTTTCGGCGATGAGTTATTGAAAATGAGGGAGAACAGTTATTGAAATCACATGCTTGTATGAACGAGTCGCACAATAATCAGCACAAAGTTGGTCTTGGTAGCCAGCTCTAGTACTAATGAATTTTTGTTTGACTCGTACACGTGCATAGAATCTTTTTGTAGATTTCTACACTATAGTGACACGGCTCCTAAAACGATAAATGGGAGTTTTCGATTCAAGCCAACGACGACCTCTTTTGCGTAGAGTTCGATGTCAGATAGCACTTCGTCAGGAGAACCAATCCGTTTCTACAAAGGACTAGCTTTCCCTGGTTCCGTACAACTTCGATAAGCATTCAACACTAGCTTCCATCACTTCTTCTGTAGTAAGCATAAGAACTATATATCGTCAGATATCGAATAGTTACCTTAAATAATGTGTGTGTTTAGCTGGGACAGTATTTAATTGTTACCATAATGAAAACTAACTGTATACTGATTAATAGCATCACTGAATTGCTGAGTACATCGAGACGTTATAGGCCAATACCTGTAGCTGCGGTTCAACTGTATGACAGCGGCGGGCGTTGTGTCCCTAGATGGCGTCACCTCCTCGACGAATAAGGAACGATGCTGCCGTTACGGTTGCTCCGTTTCCAGGCATTGATTAGGAACATGTGGATTGCTCTTCAGCTTACTGCGGGCCTTCGATTAGTACCAAGATCAACTTGCCCCATTTACACGGGCTTCTTTTTCTAAAGAAAGATAGCATTCTACGAAAAGAGCAGATTTCGCATAATTCACACCGCCAAAACGTACCTCACCGTCAAACGGACTCCCTTATCGAACGGACGTCGACAGCGCTAATAAATGTAGTTAGTAGATTTACCGAAAAAGAAAGACTTTTTCTGCCTTTAAACTGAGCACAATTTAAAGCCAAGTAAGAAGTGTTTATCTTATTTAAGACCTGTTCATTCAGCTATTTTTCTTCGAATACGTTAAATAGAACGGCCCTACAGGCTTGAACTAGCCTTGTAGCTTAGTTACTGCGTAAACAGCATTATCCTGTTCGATTATCCATTTATCCAGGTAACTCGGAGAACTATGCCGTGCAACGCGCGCATATGCGAGTGAATCATGCCGTCCATGATATTGTCCTTCAACGGCGTGGCCTGCTACAGTATTGTCTCCTTTTCTCGTATCTACAGTGAACGATCTGCCGCAACGGGCAGTTGAAGGGACCACATCGCAGGGAAACGTTGCATGAACAGCAACAGGTAGGAACCATGATGGTCAGATAATGACTATAGTTAGCGAAAGTCGTAAAACACAAACCGAGCATCCAGGAAACACTCAGTCCCGGAAGAACAATGGTCTCGAAATCAATAATGGCTTATAAAGTTTAATAAACTACAGCAAAGACGGCCCCTACGGTACGTATATGGACTATATAATATAATATTGAGAGTGTGCATATTATATCCTGTTTTATTATTAAAAAAAATGAGCACATTATCCGAATTCAGAGAGCAGTCGAATCTAACATTTTTTTTACTCCGCTCGACGTGCGCTATTAGGGAAGTGAGTGATGACAATTTTATGACGAATCATGCTGCTCATGATGGTGCTAGTTAATGATAACCGTGACTTTTACTGCATAGGAAACCATTTTTGCTGCTGTTGCTGTCGTCATCTATTGCCGATATTTAAGTCACGGCATTTGCGCCGTATACCTATGTGTGTACATATTATCACTGTTGTGACAGAAATGCTTAGCGGACCAGGGAGTAGGAGGAGCAGGAGAAGGAGGAGGAGGAGGAGGAGGAGGAGGAGGAGGGTGAAAAGGGGGAGGCGGAGGAGGAGGATGAGGGTGAAAAGGGGGAGGGGGAGGAGAAAGAAAGCCCATCACTCCGTTGAAAGGTCTAATGGCTTTACACCTGTGGCAACCAGGAACTGCGCAACTTTTGAAAACCTGCCAAAAGAAAGGCGGCAAAACGAGATAGTTCAAGTAAAAGCTCAAGTAAAAAATAGATGCTCTGCTCGAATAGCGTTGAGCGTCGCGTCTACGGCAATGTTATTGATCGTGCCATTGGCGGAAATGAGAAGTGACCGTTAAGAAAGCTGCATTGAAACGTGGTACCGCGCAGAGCGCTAGAAAAGCGGCTACAATGACCCCGGCGCCGCCAACGACTGAGCGCTCGTCGACAGAATCAGTCTTGATCGCTGGCGAACTATGCGGATGTGAAGACACAGGCAGCCCAGCAGTTGAAACTGATTTATTGATTGCTATAGCATCACGATAGCTATAGATATTTATATTATAGATATATAGACGTGCCATATCCTAGCGCATATTCCTGCGGCCGCAGCCTAGTTTCCTTTAGTCATATCGCTCAAAACTAGTAGAGGCAGGAGGACCAATAATGCATAAAGAAGAAGCTCACTCGAACAGTGTTGACGTTAGCCCCTAACTACGGGGTAATCTACTTATTGCTTGCCGTGTAAATAGATGCCACGTAGTAGATAACGCTAAAGAAGATAAGACATTCATTAATCATTCGTCTGGCAGGCCATTGTATGACAAAAACGTTGAGTGAAGAAACAACGCGCTGTAACAGCGATCATTGTACGACAATAGTGTGGAATTCAAAATGAAGTTGCGCTCAGAATAGTGTTACCTCGATGAACGATACAATGAAACTGATTATTCAACGATGTGAAGTAGGACGTCGAGTTGGAAGGCCGACGTCATTTTTGATTTATTTCAGTAATTGCAAATTATTCAGCAACGCTATGGGAAGAACGCTGTTAACATTTCGCGTCTATCTTGTGGTCATTTCTGCGCCATCGATGATACGTCCTGCGCACTTCCTTTTTTCTTCGGAGCGTTCGATGCAGACACCCGTCGTCGCTTAAACGCTGATCTACGATATTTTAACATCGGGAGTATGTCCGGTAGTTTAACTGTTTGATTGAGAATACCGTTGTTGATACTGTGTTTCTATTTCCCTCGTACTGCGAAGCTCATCTGTATGAGCTCAATGAATGGTTTCGTAAGTGGGAGGTTGTCTCGTTTAGCAATGCCGTCTACATTTGGCAGATCATTGTCATAACCTTGATGTTTATTGCTCCTGTTACTATTATTGCTATGACGAAGTGGAATTTTCAAGGTACGGCCTAGCTTTTCCGGCAGCGGATAACTAACCTCTAACAGCCACGACAAATTTTCGCGACGTCGTTCCCTCTGTAGCTAGACTAATAGGCCTCTCTCATTAGCTGCTATGTATCTTACGTTACCGAATAACGCCAATAGTTTCATGGGTTTTTCGAACACCTACAAGTGAGTTTCGTATACGAAAGGCATCTTCTACTAACCCTGATTCAACTGGCTATAGTTTCCTCTGAGAAGTTTTACTATCCCTTTCTATATATAAGGATTTCGGTGTTTTTCTGTTGCGTCTTACCAGTGTAGTCTATCGCCAGCATACTTCCCTTCGCCGTAAGCTGCGGCTCTCCCAGTTAATGAAGCAATGATTTATAATACTATCGAATGTCTGCGGGCCGAACATGATGATATCCGTCGACATAAACAAATGGCGACCAACGGCGCCGTATACGAAAGACGTCATACGTGTAGTATGTACCATAATGCAACTAGGTGGAAGAAAAAACAACTCATAAATATTAAACATTAAACAGGATCGTTCGGGTAAGTGAGTTAAACGGATACGTGAGATCGAAACGAAAGCGTCCTGACATGCGTAAATCGGCATAGACATGGTGTTGTTTACTCTACCAATTTTTATCAGGTTCTTATCACTTTTTGACTAGATGCAGCCCAACACAGAACTGGTCATCGTAATAGAAGTAAAACTGTAATCGTCAAAGAGGTTTAGGTCAAACGCTAATTTGACAATGTATAATGTGAGGATAATATTACGGTGTAGATCATGTTCGAACGGGTTGGATACAGATTCAAAATGATGATTTTTACCTTTCAGGTTCACCTGAGGTAATAATATGGTTTAATTACGAAATACGAAGCTTCCTTCGAAAAAACTTAGCTTTTCGAAGGAAGCTACTATCATACAGACGTCAATAGACATGAAACATTACTCAACCAGAGTACACTGCAGTTTTACCGTCGCCAATATACGCGTTCGTACCGTTATACAATTGTACACGCTTCTTATCTTGCCCATTCTTGTCTATTAAACGTTCTCCTAAAAGACCAAAGCGTGAGAGAGCTGACATATAAATGGCCAAAAAGACAGGGAGAGTTACTATATGGCGCGCGTGGCAGCGGCAGGACATAGGACGTATGGCATCTGCATTCGAAAGTTGCTATTTGAATAGCTAAAAAGGACCTGCCGCAATGATTCTGTTGTTGATAGTATAGTAGTAATAATCGCATTTATATACTAAGCGCCTTCACGTGACCACTTCTTGTCAATGGGTCGATGTACAACGATCGGTGGTTTCTCCACTAGACGCTAGCTATCACCGTCGCCGCTATCCATAACTCGAGTTGTTTTAGGCAGCCTCTATCGCCTACCTGTACCCGCTGCGTCGATAAGCCATTCGCTGTTGACTCTATAGCACCCCTCTTCCCTTTAGCCATATACGATTTATATTTTATTTACAAACTATATTTTCTCTGAAATGATCTCCCTTTTTGCATGTTTGGGTAATTCTCAGCATCGCTGGGCTACAGATGATCGACCAGTATAGTTGTGGTTAGGACTTAGATGATTACTGAGTGATAACGGTTTACGGCAGTGGTTCTCGAGAAACGAACGAATCAATTTGCGAATTCGACTATGCTTCCGTGGTCTCCCTCTACTTAATAACATTACATAATATATAATTAATATAATAATAGTCGATATTAAATATAATATATATATATATATATATATATATATATATAAATATAGATATATAAATATATAATGGCAAAACGGTACAGTGTACGGTATTTAGAGTCGCGCGTACCAACGTGATGTGAGCGTAACCGGCCATCAGAGTAATAGCAGCTACACTCGGCCTTAGCGTAGTTAGTTCTCTCGATAGCAGATAAATAGTACTGCGAGTACGCAGTACCTACGATACAGGTGTAGTCGAGTAACTTTTTCACTGGCCTCTCCCGCCGATGTCTATCTACAGATAGCTCGTACTGTTATCACTATTATAATCATAGCCTCTAGTCTCTAGTCTCTAGTGCAGACCGTCAGGTCGAAGATGCGTAAATCTATCTCCTGATGCTGACGGGTTTCGCTATGCCGCAATTTTAAATAATCCATAACGTCTCTATTGTTCAGTTCTGCTTGATACAGCTACGCCACTTACTAAAACCATTCACTGGGCCCATCCGACATAGCCTAATGGAAACGTGGCTAACGGAGTAGCACAGCCTTTGGCGGTCGTCGTAATAATGGTAATATAAATGCCCTCGACAGACGTGCCGGATCAGCAACAGTGGCTCGACATGAGGAACATAGTTGGTGTCACCGTTGCTAATTATCCGCCGCTCCTGCTGTCCTCCCTCACTTAATGAAACAACAGTCTTTTTGATGAGGACCAGATGCGGTAGCAACAACAACGAACGTATATGACTCACACGGTGACGAGCAGCTGCGGTGAAACGTTAGGGGCGGTGATATCTGCGGCGTCGACTGCCGGCGATGATCCGAGCGATAGATCCTCTCGCGCCAGGTCAGGGTCACTAAAGCGCTGCTGGTGTTACAAAGACGCTTACAAAAGCCAAAACATCCACACTCCGCGCCATTACTATCGCCATTGCATTGATCATCGCCGAGAGTGGGGTTGGGTTGTCTGTCTGTGCGCATTCGTTTTGGCTTTCGATTACTACAGATCGTACGAGCGGCCGCTGATAATGCCGCAGATGACACTGGCGCTATTCAGCGCATAGGGAACACTGTTTATATGCTATTTTAGCTCGTCGTTATATCGCCATTGCGGGCGTCGCGGTTTGAACACACATACACGCGCTGCATTGACTGACAGAATTAGATTTGTTAGGCAAAGGACTTTGAATTCGGCAGGAGACATAACAACTGTATTTAGCTACGTAACTGGCAATTGGAATAATATATCAGACAGCGAATATGTCACTCTGCCTGTTTAAACCGTTATTAGTACGGCTTTATTCGTCACACTGGTTTCCCGAGGCCGCGGTCATCCGTCATCTGTCCGTTTGATGACTCGGCCTATCTTTAACAACAGCTATAGGTCATCCATATTTCAATTGTAACGGTAAAGTCTAAGACAGACTATTTATGCACGACGGGGTCACGTTTGCCGGCCATTACTGCCCATAACATTAGAACTTGCCATAGAATAGGCCAAATCAATAGCCAACACGGATGATAGACAAAACCGAGGACCGAATATAACAGAAGCAATAATTGTCAAAGCAATCCTAAGGAAAATCTAAATGTGCACACACGTGATCACAGAACTTTCCCTTCCCTTATGGTTTGAGTACTTCCTATATACATATATTTGTGTGTGTGTGTGTGTGCTTGCAATACATTACCGAAAGATAATCACGCGTACCGCACAACCCACATGACGTTGTGCCAACGGAGCCCATTTCAACTGAGAAAGAGAAAGGCCTTCGTCCCGTCCCGTTTCACCCCTTACCCCCCCCCCCCCCCCCTGCTGCTTACTTTGTCGTATCATCCTGCAAAGTAAAATAGCAAACTGAAAGCATTGTTCTTTCGTTATTTTAACTGGCGTTATTTAACGAATTCCTCGTGTGGAGTATAGCACATTAGCAGGTAAAGTAAACGAAAAGAAAAAACAAATGACTGAGAGAAAAATATCATTTACGGAAAATCTATGTCCAGTGGGAGGATAAGATTCAAGGGTAGAGCTCACCGTCCTTGGCAACATTGTATTGTATAGGAAGGACTTCATAAATAGCAGGCGATTCGAAAATTAGAAATAAAAGTAGTTTCACTGCTATCGAAATGAAGGATAAGAGGGCGTTAGTTCTCACGAATAATATCATCGTGAGTCCAGCATCGCTAGAACCGTCATCACAATGACGGTCAGCGTTGTTTGCATGTTAAAGAATTAGCAAATCTATCAGCACTCACTTATGACTAATAGTGTTCCGATGACGCACACGCCATTTAAGAGGCCCAGATGCATTTGATGGCGGGACCCCGTTCTGATCGGAGGAAAGAAAGCATCGTTGTGATTTTACGCTGTCTCCTTAAAATTGTACTATAACCCTGAATTGGAACGCTGAATCACAAACATATACCAATATGCATACCTTTTACATGCTTGCAAACGAAATTTCTGCTCGATTTGAAGACACTGTCGGATTTATTTTGGCGACTATACTCAGGTTGATAATGATACGTATCGACAAAGAGAGGATCGAAAGAACCCGTAGAGCTTTGTATAATACGTATACGCATAACTGTGCTTCACGCGAGCGACATTTCTGTTCGAAGCTCTTTTATAACTATTGTCATAGTGGGCAGTACAAGATAGCTGCCAGTTGCTAGCGCCGTAATTCAGGTTATTACCTCACTCATCAAACAATTAGACCACTATTTACCGTTTACTACGTTATTGTAAAGCGTTTGAATACATTTAAACTAGTCGAATATGATCATCTGATGAATGGTAATAGTTATGCAGCGTAAGCCCTCCATCGTTCCAGCTAAACCCATGCCAAACCTGCCCGACTCTAAACCTGGCAAGGTTTGCGTGAAATCTCCCAAATCCTTGTCGTGTTTGCGCCAGCATTTTTTGATTTCTGGAAAACTCTAGAAAGAATCGATACAGGCCGATCGACAAAACTGGATATTGTAGATACTTTTGTATGGCATTTTTTTCGGTATCTCGAGAATACTCAACAGCATCGTGTCCTTCACTTCCATATGTCGAGAAGTCCTAATGGTATTCCGGTTTGCCATTGAATTCTGTAATGAGCAATACGACGCAATTATTGACTGCCCAAATCCAGTTCAGTCGGGTTGATGTCAAACATTTAAGCCTGGGACAGAAAGACAGCAGTTGGATAAATCCAGTCGGAGAATTAGTATAGTTCTAAGCTAAATAAGGCGGAGGTAACGTGCCATATTGCCAATAGGATCCGCCAGCACGAATTAAAGAGGACCTATTACTGTGACGAATGAGCTGCAAAAGGACGGTCATAAACTTTTATCTGATATGGCCAAGGTCTTGCTCGAGCGTTGTTTTCAGCTTCCGCCACAAATAACAAACAATCTCGTTAAGACAACAAAGCGTAATTTGTCCTATGTCTCGCAATTTCACAGCCTCGTAATAACAAATCCTGCCGTTAGAACAACAAGTTTTAACCGGTTTGAAACCCTGAGACTACCTTTCTAGTTGGATTTAAAAATTTTCAATGTTTCATTTCAGTACTTGAGTCGCATGTTAGAAGGGGCGCAACAGCTCACTGAAGAGTTGAGTTTTATCAATGTCAGAGAACTAAGGGCTTCAGATTGTCGGAAACGACAGGAACGTACTTTCTATCAAATAGCTACGAAGAATCCAGTTGACGCCTTAACATCAACACATAGTTAATAATAATAATTACGTTTGCTTATTATTAAATCGATGAAACTTTTAAGTTCAGTCAGTCGGGTCGCGTTGATTGGTAATGCCAAAGTTACATAATACTGCGATTCTTCCTAGCGTGGATCGACGCTCTTCGAAGACCGTTTCGCAATGTTTAGATAGTGGGCATCTATTTGATAGTGTAGCGCGTCAGGACGCTGCGCATCCAACAACAGCAACCAAATGCTAGATTTCATTGAGTTTATTCGCGAGGCTCATTCAACGTTAACAGTTAACTAGTTATTATATATTAGTGTTAATAATCGTTGAATTTAGGTAGACAAGTACAAGATGCCGATGTCCAGAGACATTTTTGCACACAGTATCAAACAGTACTTAGAAAAAAAATGACGATATTTAAGTTTCATATAGGACCTTAGTTGATTGCTTGATATTTCATGATATATGTAATGTCTGGCTTGAGAAGAACTGGTGGAATCGTCATGTGGGCGGTCGTTTTTTCCGGATGACGCTATGTGTGTGGTGGCAGCCTTTTTAAAATAATGATGACCGCTCAGATCCAGAATTTAAGTAGAAATTTCTAATTATGATTGTCAATTTCAGTGGTATAACACACCACTATGATACGCAGTACACAGAAAGAGAGATTTTCACTAAGGGAAGCTACTAAATTTGTATTTAGAAATTATGGCAGCGGTTTGTCTACGAAATGGCTTTCAGCCGTTGGGGCTAGTAGCTGATGAATGTACCACACCTATATTTTACTAAACGTAGATAGATAGGTAATATACATTTTCTTACAGTATATATATATATATATATATAGGTTCACACACACGCAGACGGATTGCCCAGATTATTTTCTGCTTGCTTTCGCCGCCGTATACAATCAACGAGGGCATTTTATTATATAGCACTAACGTAGTCAGTGGGCAACGTAAAGCTATCTCCTACGATGGCCGGCTACGATGTAATGCGTTTTTTGGCTGTCGTTATCGTCAGACGACTTTTGGCTGGTGACACTGCAAGAATCTGTCCGTGTACGCGATAGTCATAGATCAAAGCAACAACGACACCGTTTACAGAACGAGCCGCAACATTGATAGAAGCGTCGGCTGAAAATACAGAAGACGAATCTCGGCCTTTTATGGATCATATCGCCTAAACTAATGATAATCACAATAGGCATAACTATCTATTCGTAGATTTATCTGGTTGAGCCGCATACATTGCGTACACACGATTGGAAACGCACATAGAGACGGATGCATTTAAGCACGAGCGAAAAATCTCATTCAGGTATAGCCGTCATTGTTAGCTGTCGTCGGTTTGCATCGGCCATTGTACTTATATAACGGTATTGTTGTACGGGACATAGCGATACGTCCAGCTAGCTATCTGTCTATCTCACACCACTTTCACCGTCAATTTCGTTTTGTTTGTTGTTGTTTCTGCTGCGAAAGTTCTTATTGTCCTGCACAATCACTTTGGAGATCTTCTACACAGAACTGCACAGTCGTTGTTTCGCGCACGCCATCTGTTGCTGCTACAGCTGCTGAGCCCTACGACGGCCCCGATAGCAACAACAACAGTAGTCACAATAACGACAACGGCAGCAGCGGACCCGTCCTCGCAACGGAGTGCGTGACAGCTCCTCTCATGCGTGGAGTCCGACAATCAGGCCCGAATTTTTTTCATAATCACCATCGTAATTGTTGCCTATTATTACGGTTCGACAACTAAGGCCTGTACAATTGTTATGTTAGATGCTGTTCGTCGTGGATGAGGGAGGTCATGTATAAATGAAGAGGGATGAAGTAAAGACAGTGAAAATCGTTCGTGTTGCCATTGTGTCGATCGTTGTTGTTGCTGCTGCTGCTAGCGGACGATAACGGAGCTCTTCCATCGTTGGGGAGGGTGCGGGGGTCTGGTATAACGCCTACGACTGATACATTGCTGTTCGTCATAGCGTAACGCATATAGTAGGTAGTAAACCGCTGAAATGGCATGATATACATAATGTCTGCTACGAGCCGGTGCGCTTATCAGTAGCTGAATTTGGCGCACGGCTATAAACATACACTATTTTATAGTTGGATAACCAATAAATCTAAATGTGTACTCTTTAACGATGCTCGCGTGCGGAAATAACCAGAAATTACTTATGCAATGATGAAAATAAAACTGTATATATTCAGTGTACACATGAAGAACCCGTCTGATTATGATATATGGCCACTACAAATGAAATAAGTACATAGCAGAAGACATATTCGTGCAACTCCATTAACGGGGTGCCTGTCTGCGTGTTTTTCGGGACTACGTGCGGCGCCTGTTAAGCCGCGTGTTGGACCAGTTCAGTTTAAAAAGTTCACCTAAGTCAGCTACGTTTCTTGCTCTTGCATTTATTATATATATATATATATATATATATAACATACGTTTACTGGTCATGCATTTATGGATAATGTGAGGCAATGGAGGACAACCTTCTAGATTCCTTCAAAATACAGATAACGAGTTCGAAACTCTCTTATCAGCCTCTTAGTTATCTATCTACAGGAAACATTACATTACAAAAATTGTTTCTGTCATGCAATCAAGGTTTACTGAACGACAACTAATTACTCTAAGTTTAAACTTTCAAGATGGTGTAAATGCCAACATGCGAAGAGTCCTTCATCTCGTGTTTTAGCATTTTTGATTACGACGTAACAATGAGACAAATGTCGGCATGACACAAGTCAATAAGTAGTAACGTTAGTAAAATACGTAATCTGTTCGACCAGGACGGACCTTCGGCGTCACAGGATAGCGTTGCCTATTACTGCACAGGACTGATGACATGTCGACGTTCCCTTAACGGTATCACATCTTTATTTTTCCCTGTTTAAATATATCCGTTACAAAATCAGTACATATTGTTTAATTAGAAATAAAAGGGAAAAAGCGTGAAGTCCAGAGTTGCTGGCAGATGCAATAGTAGTGGCCGAAGAGGCTGCTGGCCTTACTATGTCGCATATTAAGTAATATGGGAAAAAGACTATCAGTATGTATCTGAGGGTATATGCAAACAAAAAAGTTTAAGTTAATTAAAATAAGTTTGAGACAACGACAACGAATACGTACTGCTGTTTATTTTTACTGAACACTTAAGAATTTCACGGTTTATCTCATCCGATAACGCTAATCATACAGTAGCAGTAGTAAAGAACGATTATGAATATAATGTCAATTATCATTATTTTTCCATATGACAACTTTTCAACCGAAATAACGTTGCGCCAATACGAATAAACCGTCAATACATAGCAAAAAAACAGCCCTCGATATGCCCTACGACATTACGTTTCACCTCTCTCCAATTGGCCTACTTCATTTAAAAAAAAAAGGCTCTCTCAAGTACCTGATAGAATTGGTTGCCCAAGGCATCCGCAGGAAACGTGTAAATGTCGTCCCTGGGAAAAAAATCATTGGAGACGACCCTAACCCTCTATGTCATCTTCTACTTGAAAAAAGGATATTTGGTCTGAGGTGTGTCAGTTTGAGGCATAGTTCAAAAAAGCAAGGACTCATCAACAAGTCCCAAAGTCAAATGTATTCATGGGTTACTTAGTGCACTTCTAACCCCCCGCCCCAATCAGAGATCCGGGAACGCTGGTTTTCAAATTCGTCATGCAGGTGCATATACATCGTGCACGTACATTCGTACAGTGTATACAACCTATAACAGACCGAGAACAGACTCCTATAACAGACTGACGCTGTTGTGACGTGTAGAGTGGATGATCCTATTAGAATTACTATGTAGCATGCCCCTTGGCCATCGCTGACAGACTGTTCCTAACACACATATTGAATTTAGCAGTTATTTAATTGAGTCAATACAATCGATCAAAGAAAATTGGAAACAGTTATTATAGATCTTGCATAAAGTTATTCAACAATGGGTAATTTCCCTGTCAGACTGAGTCATGTCATGAATTCTAGACAAGACCTTATCAATATAATAGTATTAGCTATGAAAAATGGCTTTGACGACACCTTCATACCGTTTTCGTTCACGTATGAAATTCGACGTCGTACTCTTCTGTCATTTACGTCTACCAGGGTCAGCTGTAGCACTCGCAATTGTCCATCAGTCGGAGACAAATAGCGGCTAATTGGTGACGATGAAGACTACTATTAGCGAATAGAGCCACGGTCGAAGTATCTCCCAGTTATTTATGTCCCATAACGCCTTCATATTGGTCCAGCGGCGGAACGACTATAAGTTTTTGATCTGTTTTCCTGCCAGTCCTGTACGAATAGTAGTCAACTCTTGCCCTCCCATGTGACGCAACGATATGGGGTACCTAGGGCGAGCATCTTCTGCTTCCGTAAAGCAACATTGGTCAATATTTTCTAACATTTCGCATAAGCAACGGAATTAAATGCAGCTCCTTATCTCTCCGTCGATTTTACTTCGTTATGTGAAGTACACATACACGTTCTCGCGCTTCGATTAAATCGCAGTTCGATTAAATTTGAAAAAAAAGGCCGATGTCCGTATCGAGCATTATTATATGCCTACATTATTCTGCCGTATGTTGGCCTTCTTGTTGCTGTTAATATAATTATTGTTGTTGGTCGTCGTTGTTGTTGTTGTGCGAAAACAAAATCTGTAAATCGGCATAGAGGAAGGCGGAACGGACTGCAAACGAAACGAACGCTACGTATCAGGATGAAGAGTTCAGAAGTCATGCGACCCTGATGATTGCCACATCGGCTGCTCGTGATAAGTGGCAGGACCGAAGACGCTGAAACAGACGCGTTTATGTCAAAAATTGCCGCGGTTTTCGGTTCATTTACGTTGATTGTACAACGCTAAGTGATTATTGTCTGTAGTAAATTCGTGTGTTCAAACGGAATGGTACCCAGCTGTATACTTTATTGTATAGAATAATAATCAGAAGCTTTCCCCATTGTCGGCGCGCCCATTACTAACGTTATTCGCATCATTTACCCATTGCGATCGTTTATCGGCATAGGTGGAGTGGCTATCTGCGTTAACCTTTCAAGCCTTCACAGGAGGGTCGAACTCTTACCGGTGAAGTTGTCTCGAACAGTCTGCAAGTGCTATATCTCGGCGACTATTTAACGTCCGTAACGTTTCTTGACGTCAGAACCAGCGACGCCAGAGCTAGAATAGACTGATTACGTCGCGCCGTCTCGAAAAACGCTGCGCTACTGAAAGCCAGTGAAGTAGAAAGTGGCAGTACTAATCGTCGCGTTACAGATAGCAGTCACGGTTGTTATGGCAGAAAATGTGCATCAGAGACAAAGCGCTGTAAGTATTAATTAAAATGAGGAAAAGATACAACAAAAAGCCACATACATATATATATGCGTATATTTATATGACATTTTGCATATATATATATATATATATATATATATATATATATATTTTTTTTTTTTTTGTGCCATCTGAAAGTGGTAGTGACAGCGACGTAAATGAAGCACAACAATAACAGCGACTGCGGCATTGTTGCAATGAGTAGCATTATAGACTAGTTTGTTACCTGTTCCTGTAACAACTGCCACAAGCACTTTTATTAAATGGCAATTTTGCCATTTTTACTATCGGATACTATTTTTAGACCTCTCCTCGTTTAATGACACCGCTATAGCACGACTGTGACCGAGAGGCAGGTCGCTACTTTACTTACTCACAAATTTACCATCTTAATGCTATTTATCCCTGGCCGGTCGTCCTACTCCCCAGCTCCTCAGAGTGGTGCACAGGGTCGCTGCTTTTTTGCTTACCCATATAACTATTGCCATCTACTGCTGGAAATGAAGGCGTTCAACGGTAAGCAGTCTACGACTAAACGATACAACGCGGCGCGACAATCTCATGTCTCAGCAGTAAAAAATGAATGACGCACCCAGGAGCGAATAGGGACAGGCCGCCGTCAGACGAATTATCTGCCGGTTACGTTGTGGGCACTAAAAACGACGCTGCAACCTATTTATACACACGTATGCACGTTACAGCTGCACGAGCTCAGCCTAAACATAAATTAATAGATTCGATGGATTCGCCAAATGGACAGAAGCAGTCCAAAAATAGTTAAGAATCACAGTTATCTTCATCGAATCTTCAATCGTACCATTTGAAGGATCATCGCAGCCGAACGATTTAGTCAACGAATCGTTCGGTCAGCTGACGCGAAAGCTTGAAAATATAAATAATTTCCCGCGATAAACGGTAATCACGTAAGTGAAGCTTCCGTTTGTACGTTATCTTTTTCCCCTTGTTCATTTTTTTTTCGGGCTATTTCATCCTTGTCGTTTTCGCTGATTTTCGTGAGAGATATTATTTGGCTTTTTGTCGTCGCATATACATACAGACACGCACGTTTTTGCAGTTCTCACGCCAGCGGCAATGGAGGTAGGGACAGCAGTAACCGCTATAGTAGAAATTAAAGTTGATGGGAATTTGACGGCACGCGAATGTACCGAAGGTGTGCGCTTGTGAGAATCGGTAGCGTAACTACGCGAGCGTTTGACATCCTGTAGCCGGCCGACGAGTTCGTACTTAACCTCGGTGAAGTCTACAGACAACGATAGTAGAAATAGTTTCGGCTGGACTTTCGACTTCACTTCGAGTCGTGCAATGGAGAGAGACCTCATGAGGACAGGGGTTGCAACGGCGCAATATAGCCGTAAACAAAGCCTTTGCATCCGTCTATCAGTCACCTTACTGTTTACGAAAGCTTTGGTTGAATAGAGAGCTAACTCTTCAACTGTTACACACAAACATGAACAACTGGCATATATATATATATATATATAACAGACAATGAGACGGCATATTTCAGCAAGTAAACACAGTGTCTCCGTGCACTTCCTCGTTTGTAAACGCAACGAACTAAACAAGACCACAAATGTGGCGTATTTTATTCTACACTCTACGACATAAAGTAAGCGCAAATTTCAGTTTTGATCAGGCCTACTTTTTGAGCTTCATGCATAATGTATGAGCTCTACAACATTTCGTATAACAATAACATTTGTCACGAAAGCTATCCTATTTAAATCTATTCATTAAAATAAAGAACCATTAACACATCAATGCCTGTTGCAAAAAAAAAAAAAAAGGTTCAATCCGAAACGCAACAAGAACAGCTGGTCAGCGTTAGTAACAAAATCGTATTGATTATCTTAGTAGTGAGCATTTCGGATTGGTCTTCGTTCGAAGTCTGAATCCCAGGTTCATCTCTTTGGCGTGAAGAAAGAAGATGGAAGCGGCGTCTAGTATTGATTGCAACATCTAAAAAGCTTCGAGCCACAGATCAGCTCGGAAATCACGACAGATATTGTAATAAAGTTCTATAAACACGCAACAGAACGCTGAACGTTGGAAAACGTATGGGCGATATGTGCTGTTAGGCACCGACAAGTAAGCTAATGATATGTATCATTATACCACTAATTGGACTTATACGAGCTGATCTAAGATAAAAAAGAAACATGGGAAAGTGAGTACCATAAACGACTTGGGCTCATCTATCACTCTGCTTACCTAACTTTACCTTTGAAAAAAAGCATTTTTGCTAAAAAAATGCCATAAAATCGCATCTTGTTTGTTATATAGTTACGCTTCGATTTAACTTAATGCAAAAATGCGACCTACACATTATATCACATAGCCTTTATATGCATTTATTGATATGTACAATACATCCATCAGCGTTCGTCTGGCTTTACTATGTATCTGTAACGATGCGATTAGTTGAGATTTTTTTTTGTAGATCCTGACGATTCCTTAGCCCGTTACCGAACTAGGTCATTTTGTTATGTTGTCACCTGACTGTTAGATTACTCAGCGTGTAGCACGTATCCCCTGTGTGTCGCCCTGCAAATTATAATAAATCAACGGTTTCATAGGTACAGTTTGTATCCTACGTTAAGCCGGCCTCTTCGAAAGTCCAGATGGTATCTTTTAGAAGCCCACTCCCGCCAACAAACAGCTTGCAACAACAAACTCCAGGGCTGTTCATGACTTGTGATCGTTCGTGGGTTCATGTGTATATCCACAAATTGTAATGACCGCTGCCGAGTTGCGCCCCCGAAACAAACGAGACCAATTTTTTTTTGCCACCCATGTGTTTTGCTTATTTCTCTGTGGCTCTCTGGTGAAACGTACGCAGCTGTCGCCTTACTGAGACGTTCCAGTCGATTGTTAACGATCACTACGCGATTCTGCGGTTGTTGTTTGAATATAACATACGAAAAACTTGTCTACTCTGCCGACGCCCCGTAGTATCTTTACGCGTTCCTATACGTCTAGCCTATACGGTGATGGCAAGCAAATAAAAGATGCCATCACTCAACCCACTTTCACAGATGGAGAAACGGGCAGTGAACGAATGCTGTATCGTAACTAACCCGAGTGACATTTCGTGCTCGGAATATATATATTTTTTTTATATGTAATGAAAGGAGCAACAGGACATATTGTCAATATGGTATATTATACTAGTCGTATGGTCATATGAAGTAATAACGTCTGGTAGATAGAACTGCAAGTATTCGAGGCACTCTTCTTACGTCTGTATTCCTTGTCCCTGTGATGGCGTAGAAGGTTAGGGACACGTGAGGTAATCTAGCTCGGAAACCGCGCGTAAGGACGCTTCGTACCGCGCTATAAAGCCACTATACGTCTAAAGTAACGCATAGCGGCGGTACTCAACATAAAACATCTAGTTAAGACTACCTTCCGATGGGTTGATGACTCCTGCTGTTTCAATCATGTTGATAACTCGCGACTGAATTCAGGTATTGAGCTCGTGCCGAATGATCAGTCCCGATTTATTGAACAATGCCGCTACCGGCAACAATCAGATTTAATTAAAATACTTGATCGGTCGCTTTATCTACAACATTTTATGTCTGAAACAGATCATATTCCTACCATCATACTATCATCTACTCCGATCTCATTAGCCTGACGATTCTGTTTTCGTTCTGGCCTATAAATTTTTATAAGACCTTCAGTTATTTTTGTTTGTTTTAACAGTGCAGAGTAAATGACGTTTTCACGTCAATATTCGCTAAACCGAGGAGGGTACCGTTGAAGTTCATAAGGCCTATCAGCGTCCGTGCTATTATCGAGATGTAAAATACTAATAACACGTTACCCACTATGCTACTGGAGGTGCTGTTCAAATAACAGTATTGGAAATCAATCCGTTTAGACTAAGAGCTCAAATCCGTCGCTTTATGAAGATACTATGCCCATCTATGCACGTCAAGTAGAAACGCATTTACTACGTTCACGTAAAGCGTCTATCAGCTAGGTACGGCTAGAGTATTAGATAATTTCTATAGATGAGCGATCTCTGACTCGCCCATATCATAGTAGCTAGCTAATCAATAACGAACACGTACATTTTCCGTAGCAGGCAGTACTGCATCATCGATAATAGGTATCCGCTTAGTCCCATTTGGAGCAGTTAGCTATACCGGGCAATGTATCGTGACGCATTCTACGGCTAATTTATCACATATTATATAATATAAACATTATATTACTGAATGTCTTCTAGATCAGGACAATAGCTAATATTTATTGGCCTACATATATACAGTCTAGGCGAAACGAGCTGACCGCCTTCATGATCGACCATAGAGCCATCATCTCTTTTTCTGTTCTGTGACCATACCCGTTTTACATCTAATAGCAGTCTTCGTCTTTTTTTACGTTGAAAAGGAAATAGAAATTGACACAGATAAGTGAATGCTCACTGTTGGTGTCAAGGTAGGCCACGAGCGTATCTGCCTGATGCCCCACGATGCAGCAATAAACAACACTTGACGCGTTTGCTGATTCTTTGACTAACGGATACTATGTACAGCGGGGGCTACTATGCTGACCAGACGTGAACCTACTTTCTACCATCTAAGAAGGGCAATAGCAACAACTTACAATGGCTAGGTGAAGTAAATCATGGGTGTAACTGTCTTAGCAAAAGTTCCACGGTTTGTACAAGTGTACATGTGTATGAAACGATACGCCATTGAATTGGTGATCAAAGGATTTAATTTGTAGATTTCTGTAGAAAAGGTAACGATGATGATGATGATAATAAAGAGACACAGAAAAAGGAATCTGTTTTCGTTGATTGCCGTTACGTATAAATAGTTCTGTTTGTACGTTCTTCCGGTTGAAAAAGCTGCGATCGGCGTTTTGACCATACGCCGTATGGCAACTGCTAACGACAAGTTGCAAATTCGAAGGCCTACAAATGTCATGATCTGAATGAATTGTTCACTCCATTTTAGCCATAGTGTGCATGATTCGCAGAAATTATTAGTGTTTTTTTTTTTTTTTTTTTCTACATTCGATTTGTGTTAAATTAAGAGGCGCAGATATCTGAATCGATCCAGACGCACCGCACTCGCCTAATGGATCAGACTGACCCGGTATTTACGAGGACAGGTGGTTGACCGTCAAGCTGAATAAAAATCTTCCCTTATTGAATAGGTTAGATAGTTCACACATGGGTGGAACGACAGAACAGAAAATACTTCCGATTCGAAGTTACAGTAAATGGTCTCACCATATATTCGTGTTTCAAGCATTAAGTTGACGTTCGCCAACATTATATTATAATGTAGAAACATTCAACTTCACAATATTATCGGTGAACTGATAGATCAATCATCGCCACCCGAGCGACGTCCTCTACAAGACGGGAATAGACATTATCATTTGATAACAATACGACCGGATCAGGTGATGATTATATCCACGCTGCGGAAGCCATCCCATCGGAGTAGAGCGCATCCGGACTAGACTTCAACGTCTAGCATTTACGTCTGGGGAGTTATTAGTAGACAGACGAGGGACTAATCAGCTTGAACTGTCATAGCATTATTCTGAAGCAGTTTTAAACCCTCAGACGTCAGCCAAATCGTTCAACCCTTTTAATTCGTAAATTCCCTAGCAAATTTTCAGGGAAACAGCATAAAATGCTCAATGATGAATCGGCCTCGTGAACTCCTAGTTAAGCGACCCGAACAAGGAGGAACGCCGTCGAGTTAGCGTACGACGTAGTTGAAATGCCCAGTAAATTAACTGATGTTAAGGGTCTGTGACCTCGGTATTCTTTCAGTGAGGCACTCTGTCCATAGACCAAGAAGTCCTCTGAAGAGCAGTTAGCTAAAAATTACATAGACTGTAAGCATACTTGTGCCCTATCCTGTATTTATAACAATTGCAGTTTCGATGTGTATACGCGCCGAATCAAAGCATACGCTACACGAAAAGTGTGACTCAATAAATAAATGGAACCCATACATCTGATAGAATTGTTACATAATTTTGTCTTTTATCCATTTAACAGACCTACTCCATGTTAACGGTCCCTTTATTACATTTCTTCTTCTTAGCTTAGATTTTTATTACTAAAGAGTAAAGCTAAAAAATTGTTCCATATGAAAAATGATCAGCGTCGAGAACGTAATACTGGAGGATGCATTACTGTCACTTTGTGGATAACACTTAGACAAATTACAACAGACCTGCTGAAACTTTGTTGTCAACTCCCTTCGGCCCAATTTCGAAGTAAGGATGAGTTGTAGCTATAGCCCAGCATTGAATAAAATAGGCTAAACGCACTCCGCCGCATCGTGTTCTTTCAGAATAAAGGGGTGTCTGCGGCAGACGCGACGCGACGCGACGCGAATTGTCTAGATCGACCTTGCTATTGCTGACGAACGAACATACGAAAGCAATAGTATTTGTTGTTGTTGTTGGCACTGCTGCTGTTGTTGTCAGCAGCGGTAGACCATAACACTACCATGAACATCAGTGGCAATAACACCAGCTATTAAGAACTGCTTTGTTAAGCATGTGACGGAAACCACTTAGTCAGTCAATAACTCGTTCCTTCGTCTTCTAGCGTTTACTTCATTCTTCGTCAGTCGACTGCGTCCGACAATCAGGCGACGTATGGCTACGCCACATAATGCCGCCGGTCCAGTTTAGCAGGTCCATTGGCGACTATGTTAGAACGGTGGCCGAGAGACACACGCATACAAAGCGTGAAAGACAAACGTGAGCCCAAGGGTACAGCCCTGTTTCGACTTGTAACAGTATCGACTATATTATATATAGATGTTCCACACAGTTGTTGTACAACTATGTTCTGTTATGCGTCGCACGGACTGGTAAGGGGCGCCAGCAGCGATAGTCACTAGACGTGGTTCATCAATACAGACGACAGCGTTCTAGTATCCAGCCGGAACAAGAAGCGGCAGCCTCGTCCGTTGTCGCTCTGATCTAGTGTAATATGTTATGAATTGTACCGCTTGATGAAGTACGGCGGGAGGGGATCGCCGTTCCATTGCCGCACCCAGATCGGACGCCGGCAACAGCCGGCGCCTGGTGGAGACGCTAGCAGTAACGGCGTTGTGCCTCCAGAGGAAAAAGCTCGCGCTCGAAAAACGAAAGAAAATAGTCAACGGGGAGAACACTGTGCCAGTGGCGACAGTCCGGCCAGCCTAACGGCCTATCGCCGTTGATACCGCTGCAGGTTCCATTCACTCAGCCACGCGTCGCGCCGTAAAGTAGAAAAGAGTCCAACGCAAACCACCGACAAGTAGAGCTACAGGCCGCTACAGGCGCGGACTATCGAAGAATGCCAAGGACGACTGATGAGACAATTTCTCAAACAGTTACGTAGCGATTATACCAAGAACAACGACAACGAATAAGTAGAGGAAGCGACAGCGAAAACAATGACGACCGCTACGCGTAAATACGATGATCGGCAACCCTGCGCCAATGCCATCGAGTGCATCTGTTCAATTGCTGATCTTGCTACTCCATATAATATAATATCTTATACATGTATACAAACGAATGTTCGTGAAGCTATGGACATTATGGGGCGGGGTGGGGATGAAAATGTACAACAACTTCGTTGTGCATGCAGAATGGGTTCCTTGATGAGGTGAGGTAGCACAGTCGGACGTAAGTTTAGGCGAGTCATTCAAAGCAGTGAGAAGGCGTGATGAGTCGGCGTATGAGAGCGTTAAAGAAATATAAAGAAAGCCAGTAATAATATGTTATTGTTGTCACACCATTGTTTTTTTGCTAGTAATTTTTTGGCAGGGAAGACACAACTACATAGACAGGCATTATATTTGTCGCTAGTTCTTAGTAGGTGACTAAGGCACGAGAAGTGCCGAGTGGGCCAAGTAGGAACAACGCCTGAACCAATGCCCAACGAATATACGTCATTGACGCTGAGGGGTAATTGCGCATCTACGAGTGAAGGTACTCGGACCTATGGTCCACGGAAAGATTTTCCATGCTGAGATGGAACAGATCAAAGAAGACCCATCGGCTAGAGCCAGTGGAAACGGCACATCGTAGAAGAAGATAAAGGCTCTTTGTCTAGCTTTGTCGATCAACCTGTTACGTCGACTGGCATACTGTTCTGCCATAGCTACACTGGATCATTGAGCATCATCAAATAAATAACACAAAATCAGTTCACATTGAATTTATTTGGCCTACTTCAAACTATATAGCCTTTGTTTTGCTTGTATGAAGTGTGATTAATATTTTTATAAGGAAGTATCTAAAGCAAGGAGAATATGTATCCATGGGGCATTAGGATTTGTGATGTGCTGTAAGTCTGAATCGTTTAATACTTTGTGGGGTTGTTTGAGCTAGATTTACATTCATGAATACGATGTTGCGTGAGGCTAACCACGAGTACCATTAAGCTGCAGCCTTATCTATCACGAGCATCGTTACCGTCGACTTCTTGACTTTACTGATGTTGCGACTTTCGTGAATGCCCTCTACACCTGTTGATTTTTCTCTTTGATTACTAAGCTAACCGAACCCGTTAATGGTAATTGATCCATTCTTACAGGTTACACTGACAACTTGTGCGGTACCATCATCATCCTTGTTGCTACCATATGCTATCATAGAAGAGCAAACTACGAAAACTCTAATAAACAATATCATCTTCAAGGGGAGGACGCTAGGCCACACAATGGCTTCAGTAATATAATGAGAAACATATTTACGCCCGCCGGCACAAACACGAACTTTGGCAACGACAGGCCGAATGAATAGATCTTGTTGTCGCTGTGAATCAATTGAAAAGTATTCTCAAACATTTTATATGAGGTCTCATCATGGGCAGTATTTTATTGCTAAAGATCTGGATTGTGCGATTCTCACAAAAACACTGACATATGCCATTTATGTCGAATAGATTGAATACGAGGAAGTTAATAAGATACATCAACATGGGGTATGAAACGAGAATACCATCGTAGAAGACGTTTGCTATGTAAATAATTGTATGTAATTAATAAATGTATAAATAGTTATACCCATCGCGTTAAGAAAAGACCATATTCAGCAAGCTTTTTTTACCCTACTCCTGCTGGTTGAGTTGGCCAGCTAGGGTATCAAAGGTCCTTGCAAACCTTGCGAGCGCCGCTAGTAAATGTGGCCTGTTAGGACGGTTGCGTTATGCGATTACTTTAAATATAATTAGGTAAATATTGACCCGATAAAAGCGTCGTTCGTTTTGCTCTGAACACTTACAGAAAACGACGGGAAATCATCGCCTCTGAGAGGCCGTACCCAAGAATGCATCCTCCAGTGATTCTGCTCAGTTTCTCTGCACGGCGTGACCCTCTCTACGGTGATCTAACTACTTAATAAAACAGGAGAGCTCCTACAGATGCAAAGATCTTATTGTCTTGGGATATGACAAATGAATAACTTACGTAGTGATAATAATCAGATGAAATCTTTAATAAGAGTCACGATACATGGTGGCACAGCCATTACGGGTGAATTCATAAATATTAATAGACGAATGCGACGAGGCGATACCGTTATTGTCTAAGCTGGGTGGTAACAACCTAACCTGTATGAACCGTCTATCGGGGATCAGTGAACGAAATCAACGAGCGAAGACATAAAGTAAAGAAAATAGATATTATCATCATGTCAAAATTCCGCTACTGCTATACATAGATGTATATACCTTTTATCTAAAATCTTTTATATTTTTTTACGTTAATTCAAATTATCTTCACAGGTAAGAGTAACACATGAATATAATATACGTAAAAAATACATGAATATGGAACTTGACGTATCTAGAATCGAGGTCACGATGTTCGTTCACCCGCGTGGACCTAATCAACTAAATAATCGTTATTCTAGCAAGCGTTCAAGCTCTGGTAGGAGTGCAAGTATTATCGTGTATGATATCAAAGTGACGGAACAGCGTCAACGGATTATGTGTAATAAACAGGCACGCTTGTTGCACGTTTGTGCAAAATGAGTGAGAATACCATCTATATGATAGATGTGCGTCGAACGAAAAGATTTGCGTAATCATCGATAAGGTCTTAACGGACTCTAACTCATAGGTAGAAGGAACTTGTTCAAACGACGGCGCGTCCGTATAGGGTCCGTTAATCTTGCTACTTAAGGGAAAAGAGTTAGCATGGCTAAATGGAGAAACGTAGTTATAAACAGCTTTGTTTTTTTACCTGGAGTGGCAGAGTTGACAATTACCGTTACAAGCCGTTAATGATCGACGCCAGTGCAGTACGTTGACGCTGCTGCTTTCGGTATCGACGATGCGGGTATCCGGCAGTAATACTTTTCCTATCTTAAAAAGGCTCATTCCTCCGCAATCAGTCGATTGATTTTACTCGTCCAAATTAGCCAATTAAACAATTTAGATAAGACGAGGTATTTTCCGACGGTGGCTGCTGGGATCGCACTCTGTTGCTCACAGATTCACAGAAGTGTATTCATCCAGATACAAACTTATGTTTTCCATATCCATTACTGCGCTATACATAAAGCACTTTTGTACAACAGTCCGTGCGGGGTACGCTTTCCATATACACTCTTCTGGCACCCGTTCTTGTGCTTTCCCGAAAAATTTATTTAGTATCAATGCTGTTGTCGTGACTGTTGCCGTCGCCGTTACCGGTTTGTCCCTTCGTCGTCATTCTACGAGTGTATCGGTGCCTGACAAAATTCAGGATCGATACTTCGGTTCACGAAGTCTTTTACCGCTGGCCGATTTAACTCTTCCTGTCAAATCAGTAACCTGTACAAATATCCTATACGTATATGGTTTGATCGTATGTCCGCAAGCTAGCTACAGGTTGACGGTCGTATTTTGCGGAGAACCAAGTTTAAGTCATTTCAATGATAGAGACTTTTTGAATGAAATCGCAGATTCGTTCATTCATTGAAATTATTTGCTTAGCAGTCACAGACAAATGTAACAGATCAGACCGAAACAGGCGAATATGGGTTGAAAGATTGCTTCAACGTACGTCGTTACAATAAATGAATGTGTGGCATAAAAAAAGTTCTACTAAAACAATAGCTTCTGCTGGAGAAGGCAGAAGAGGATTTCGGCGCACGTTTTGTCTGCCGTACCGTTCGAAAATCACAAATCTCTAAGCTGTCCACGGATTTCTTCTGCCATTTTGTGCCCTCGTTTCCACTGAGTGTATATGACTAAATCAGTGTCATTCCCGTGTCCGTTATCGAGTATCCTTTGTAACTACTTCGTCCGATATTCATTTTATGAACAGGCTAAACTTCTTACGTTCCACTTTTCACACACGGGGCAAATGGCAGTTATCAGAGTGCTGAACTTAACTTCGATCAATGCGTTATCATACTAGAGAATGAACAGATTTTTGAAACTTCTCTTCAGCGATCCGTCTGTTTCTGCTGTGACGACTATCAAAACAGCTGGACATAAGAAAGTCAAAGCTAAACCAGAGTGCGCGACTCTTCAGCACGCAAAACTGGACCGAGAAAGCAGGACGGCAACGGTTCGTGTTTCGGCATAAAGTCAAGAACAATCTATTCGTGAAATCACAGCATTTATCTTGTACTATTACATCATCATTACCATTACCACCAGCATCACTGTTCTAGTTTGTCTTCGAGTCTCAGACAAACCCCCTCGCGAATCTATAAAGCTGACGTTCCGTTGCCAATGCCGGTGTAAGCGCTACGCGTCACTGGGTAACTCCCCACGAGCTAATACGCTCTATAAGCCTCTCCACGTTGATGACACGGCTTTGCGCCGTTGTCGTCCAGCGGAGCGCAGAGCGTGCGATCGTCAACGAGCAACAGTGCCAGTTCAACTGCTAATTGCAGCGAAAACAGTTGTGGGCTGCGATGCACGAAACAGTCCAGAGCCATAAGTAGCCAGGCATATATCTATTCCGCACAATGTAAGCCACGAGCTTGTCAGTCTGCGGGGCTTGTCGACTGTTCACGCAGATGGACTCAGTCAGCGAGGAGGGATAAAGTGAACGGGTGGGAAAGGGTTGCGCGTGGCGCGGTCGGTAAGTAGCAAAAACCCTTTACCTTCTTCATTAAAGAAGCGAACACAGCAAGCAAAGTTTGCGGAGTGGGCGGCCGGCCGACCGGCCGGTGTTCGACCATATCGTCCAGCAGTCAAAGAACAAAACACGGCGTGGGGTGATCATAACAGTGGTAACTGGTCTCTACTGCTACCGCCGCAGCACCAAATAAGTATAGCAAGTGAAGGGAAAATAGAAGACGAAGCCTGAGTACGAAATATAGAAAAACTATAGAAGAAGCTAGAAGACATTAGGAAAAAAATAAAGGAGGACAGCGTACAGATCTACACTGTAGGACGGTTCACGGAGAGAGAGTTGAATGATATGCCTGCTGCTTGACAAATTGACCTAGAAAGGCTGGTATCGGGGAATTTTGACCATGTGTAAAAACATTTTTCAACTTTCGGCATCAAATAGGTAGAGGAAGGAAGAGCGCTAGCTTCTGTTAAATAGCAGAGAGCGTGAAAAACGGTACTTTGCCGGGCGCGATGGGCCTGATTGCGTGGCTGTTATTTTGACGAAACCGCTTGCTGGTTTGTTTGACCTTAATCTTGCGCGCACGTATTAATTGATTTGAGCTTTTCTAATTAGTCCTACACAAAAAATCCTACTACCCCCGATAGTTTGACACATATGTTTTATACTTTCGATTCTGTGTGATTATATGTGAACTTCAAACACTCATAGTCAACAGATCATGTGGTCCATAGACAACCAGCGCCATACCAGCGCTTATTTGCAACTTTCGAATATCAGCCGTTAATCAGTATGTTTTAATCAATTTCTGCCAGAAACCTTCGTCCAGCTGCAGTTTTTTCATAGGAAGGTAGGCAAGCTATTGGCACATGTATCAATTAGATTAGCGTACGGTTTCGATGGTACAGGCGGAACGAAATTCTGCCTGCGCCACATACGATTACGACCGGTTTAACTGGTTAAGTTCCACTGGGGGCGCCCGACCAATTTGTGTCAACAACTTTACAACAGCATTTGTATGGCGACTTAGTAAGCAGCATGTCCGTCAATGAGACGAATACGATCTTCAGAAAATTAAAACCCAGAAAGCTGTCTGCATCATAAGCTAATATCAGGCATCGGTAGAAAAACCAACTGCAGTTGCAGACCTCACGGGAACACACGCTGGAAAGGATAGCATATCATGAGCTCGCTGGCGCGGAAGTCCATCAAGAGAAACATTTTTTCTAAGAACGATCGGACGAGGTCGAATTCTCAGACAACAGATACGTTTCTTCCCGACAACAACGGTACAAAGCTGTAGGAGGCTTTTTGCGCACGTACCCCTTGGCATTATTCTACGAAGAAAACCCTCAATACAGTTTCTGCCAAATTTGTCGATTATCCTTAAGGAGGCTAAATTTTTGAGTTAAAGATGAGAGCTAAGCTAAAAATCTGCATGAAAAAAACAGTGCTAACACTCAAGGGTGCAAAGGGACTTTCCTGGATCGATCCTGCCTTGAGTAGTTTCTCTTGTCATTGTATGGTAGGTACTTGAAGAGCTCAGCATGTGAAAATTGAATATATCTTTCGTAACCTGTTGAACGCAGGCTGGCGAGCCGTTGCAAAAGCATTAATAACCATTAACTGTTCAAAGTAGTTTCTTTCTCGTTCTACACGATATTAGATAAGAAAAGCATGTCTTAATCAAAGCAAGTTCTTGCCTTGCTAATGATTTAGAGTGCGACATGGGTGGGGTCACTTTTGCCGAAGCGAGCAGGCATAGCCATACGACCAAGTTACGCTTTTTCAAGATACTAGATTCTTTTTGTGAGAGTATGCATTTTAAACTGTTTACTTTAATTGACTGGAGAGTTACAAACATTCTAATTAGTAGGACCTGTATACAGCGAAATGTAGTCCTATATGGATCTTTTGGCTGCAATCCTGTATCCAGTTTATTTTCTATTCGTTAAACGAACCATGTTTCGTGACTATGTGATCCGAACGTAAAGATGTGTACAGCCCGGTTTAATCATTGCATTTGGGGGTTTCTTAGTCAAACTGGTAATAATAAAATAGAAAAAATTGCAATACAGTATGACTGAACAATTTTTTCATCGATTAGTATTATATTGCCATCGCCCGAACGTAAATGTCGTTCCATCTCTATTATCTACCCTCATATCAAAAAAAAAAAAGAAGGGCAATATTCATTCAGTTACCAAATAACGCTTTAAAGAAGTAACAGTGTGTATTATATAACCTCATATTATCAGGGCGTTCTTTAGGAGCAGAAAGGTATGACGATGACGATCAGTACTTCTAAACCCTTATGATTTTTCTAAAGCTCTCCTGCCACACATATATTCCTTAACAAAAAAAAACGTTCAAAATGTTATTTTCCGTCGATATTCACAATATTCTTAGCATCGCTCGATCAAAAATTACCAAATATCGTTTCATAGGGTTTGGCATCGTCTTTTCGATATATGTCAAACAGTATTCAAACATCATTCGGCTTCAATGCGAATAAGACGTATCTGTTTTTGACGACTGGCCTCACCGAACAGACTGGTTACAGTGAAGGCGGAAGTTAGGCGGGACGCCATTTTTCCTTAAAAATATAATGCACAATCTACACTACTACAGATATAATACATACTACTTTTTGATATTTACCGTTGTAACCTTTTCAATATTCCTATTCTTTCAGGAAGATATAGCTAGTCGTAGTAAAAGGAAATGTCTGCCATATAGCCGTAGTCGTGATCGTGTACATGGCAGAGCAAGCGTATCAACATTTTGTTCCCACTGTCTAAGTGATATTTTTATACTGATAAAAATTTCATGGATCCTTCTGATTGAGCAGTGGCAGCCGCCACATATAAATATATAGATTTCTAATAGAGGATTGTGCACACTTAATACGCGTACGAAACTTCGTCATCAGAGTGATCTATACGTTGGGGTGTATATGCACGATGATGGCGCACTCCACGGTGGAAAAAATGACAGAGATCGATGTAATTTTATAGTTTAAAAGATGGCGCTGCAGTGTTTACCAATGTTGAACTATTAGAGAATAAGTTACACAAGCTTTATTTGTTAAACCGAACAGTCGTTTGGCCAACGGTTTGCGTATATCTATGGACATACAAACATATCAACTTGACAGCGACATCAACACTTGATGATGTGGGAAATCGACACCCAAATGCAAAAAAAAACAATTGCGAAAAGACACAAAATCTGTGTAGATAATAGCTACGCACTCTCAACCCCAACCCCATCCCAAACAATAGATCTGTAAACATTTCGTGTACCGACAGCAGTGGCGGCGCAGGGAGCGTACACCAGTGGTGACTATTAGTCTAATAGCAGTAGAAAGTTAGTCACAGTAGTGGTAGTAAAAAAACTTTAACTTAAAATGCCGTCAATCAGATCAGGTACGTACTGCTAGTAAATGACGATCGACTGAAAGCAAATGGCCACGTAAGTCGGAACGGTGCGCAACGTACGTTGTAGTGTCGACTCTAGGGTAATCTTCACTACCGGCCTTCCGGCCAGACGACAGTAAACCATGATGGTTTAACTGACGTTCATGTGTAGCAGCAGCTCCTTTTTTCGGTAGAATATTTTCCACCGGAACGTCATTGCCGTTCACCACCTCTGAACCGTAAGTTGTTGAAGTTGGCTTTCTGGTCGAATGTTAACCAGGTTTGACACTATTTAATATGTCTGCTCCAAAAACGCGTGTTTCTATACGCAGAAACATTTGAACGAAAACTAAGTAAGGTCGGCACAAGCATACTCTCGTGATCTATCATTGCTCCAAATGATTGGTACCGTTCGGTGAGCAGTGCACAGTTCTAACAACAGATTAACTTATATGTTGTACCGTAACAATGCAGTATAATGTAAAATTTCATTATGGAAAATTTCGGTCTTACGTCGCGCGCATTGCAACCCCCCAATATATAGCTTATCTTATTACTACATACGAAACCCAGATTCCTGAGCACTATCCAACATTCACTATTATTATATTTAAAAAGTGCCATCTTGATACTGCAGTATACTAATATACAGTTCCGCTCAGCATTTCTCGACCGGTTCCTCACGGGGTGCAAATTTTCTAATTTACGATCTAACTAACATTCGCTACCAAATTATCAATCAAAAGAAGGAAGATTCACTGTTGCCAATTTTCAATCGGCCTTATCTTTCAACAGCTGGTGACGAATAGGTAAACAAAATCGTCTCTTATTATTATGCGTAGAGTATCTACTTTCGAATATCTGGAACAATTGAAAAGAAAAAGGAAAACCAGAGCTGATTTTGAGTATTTACCTAAGAAGAGTCTAGTTTCTCATGTGAAGTTTATACTAAGTAGCATTGAATTTATCAATTCTCCTATCAAATTTGACCGAGGAGATTAGGTAACTCATCTAAATTCTAATAAGATGCTGTATCTCGTATGTGGCGCCTTCTGTTAGCAGAAATTGTAATACCAATAGGATACAACAAGAAAGCCTTGTTTACATATCTAACAGCATAGGAGTAGATTGGTCCGGCGTTCGCCGTGCAGATCCTAAAGAAGTTGACCCTTAGGTAACCGCGAAGTGCGACCATAACTGTCCCGGTACGAGTACCTGACCAACACGTGCTTACCTCGTACGTTTATCTTGCGACATATACTAGTAATTGGCAAACGGTATGTGCGATCCTTTTGAAAAAGCAGCTATTTAATCACTCTAAAGAGCCTAGAACTGATATCACCTACGAATCGAGGAGACCAAGACCCGTTTTAGAAGCCTCGAGTTGCACTTACATCGGGACAGTGTTTTTAGTCTAATGAATAAGTTAATTCCCTCATCCGATTAAAACACCGCCATTTAAAAATTGGAGGGTCTTAAAGGGGGCGCCGTCGTATTTTTACCAGCTCATTTTTCTACTGTGTCCTTTGTTTTAGATTGCTGGAGTAACATCGCAAAGTGACGCAGCAATTTGTTTCATGTAAAATAAATATCCCTTTTTTATATTTGGTTGTCTATCGACATCGACAGTCCTTCTAGCTGGATGAATTTAAAGTAACGTTTTCCAGGTAATGTCGAGTAGCGTCGGGTCGGCGGCGGTGCCGTTGGAAGCTGAGATTGGACAAGTGGTAGACGTGCTAAAATTATTCGAATGTCTTTATTCAGCTTTAAAATAAAGCGCCTTGAATATGAGTGAAATATCTGCAAAAATCATTATATCCACAATTTTGTTACTATAGAGGCACAAATGCTGGCCAGGTCCATAAAAAAAAATTATGCTGTTTACGGTTAAGATGTATCATTGGAAGGAAGGGCCCAAAGATGGTTCTGTTGGTTTTGCTCCGAAAATTTGGATGTGAAGGAGGCTTTTCGTAGCGGTCGGCCGACCAACTACGAAAAAAGTCTGATGGAATCATTGCGAAAGTGAGCAATACCGATACATGAATAGCCACGACATCGCCACGAAACTAACCACCCATCGCCAAATAGTTTTACATCACCTGAAGATATCTGACTACAAAAAAAAAAAGACCCGATGAGTGGGTGACAGACGAAAAAAAATGACACACTCGATCATAATTCCGTCTGGGCAGCTCTACAGAAAAATGCAAGAAAATCGATTGATTACACATGCAGAACTGGATCACGTACGGTAATATTGTGTAAGTAAAAAAAAAAAAAAAAAACATGTTCCACAGTCTGTGCCCAAGATCAGACTGACGCTAAAGAAAGTCATATTGTGTACTGGATGAGACCGAAAGGGAATTGTGCATTATGAATTTCGGCGGCCGCCGCCGCCGCCGCCGTCGCCTAATAAAAGGATTAATTCAGGTCTCTAACGTCCACAGGCAACGACGTTACAACAAAGCATTGCAAAATGTCGACCGGTACTAGTGAATAGCAAAGGCATCGTCTTCGACCATCATAACGCCGAGCCATATGCATTTTCACTAGCCAGCAAGAAGTGAGACAATTTTATGGAGGATTTTAGTGCCCTTATTAGGTGGTACGGTCGTGTAACCGGAATTTTGCACCATTGTTTCAAACTATGTAGAATCCTTTTAATATCGTTGATTTTATTTCAATCGAGAGATGCAAAAATCTTTCGCCCAGAAGCCACAGAAATCCTACAGTGATGGGATTATGGCGTTACTATAAAAATGCCAGACGACCATCGACCAAAATAGCATATTTTTAGTTTAACAATATTATTATAGAATACAGAACATATTTTCTTCACTTTTGGCGTAAACACGGTCAATAATTTTTCGCATTCATTCTTTCTTCGTATTTACTAGGTATGCGATAAAAGAAATACCTATTTTATTTTGTGAAAATATCGATAAGTTGTCATCGATAAGTTGTTTCATGAGGCGGTTGCTAATGAAGCAAGGGTAAAATATTGACATTTTGACTTACCGCAACTTTCCCAGTCGTTCTAATAATCATCAATTTTCCTTTTTTTTTTTTTTTTATCGATAGTTCGAATGCTGTGAAGAACTACACGTCTTGTTGTATGCTGGATTTCTGCCATAATAATAATAATAATAATATCAAACAGGGGAGTCACGATCTTTAATAATGCTAATCCGCTACCAGTTGTAAACTCGGTCGGCCCGAAATATCGTTCCTGTGTAAGACGCTGTCCAACTCGATCCGGTCTTGGGATGGCACCAAACTTTAACGAGTTTATCCCATTTCCTGGGTACGCACACGTTTCGTCATCATTGACGGCCTCGACGCGGTGCCAGTTTTCCCTACTATCGGTACTTCCTATAATAATTAATAACGTTGTTGTACAGGTTAACTGTTAGTAACGCAACACCTCCGTAAAAATAAATCTATCCTTATTTACGCCTTGATCAGCGTCGTATCGTGTACAGGCTCCAATAAACTGCTGCTATCAAGAATCTATAGAGGAATCTTTAAAGATATATTAAGCAACTATAGTCATGAACTGTGTACGCGAGTACGTAGTATCAATAGTCCGTTATACATGTAAATTTTTGAGATAAGATGATCTGTTGTAAGTGAACGCGATATTCTGCTTTACTCGGAACTTGTTTAGGTTACAACTAGTAGGTTGGTACAGCACGGTACGTGCGGATTACCATCTTAGACATAATGAATTTCGATAACCCAGTGGCTAAAAGATACTATTAAAAGGGAAAACGCTCCTATAACAGTGATAGGACGAAAACAGAGTAGGACTAAGGAATTAATATTTGCTAACTTCAGCGGACGATCGTTTCGCCAAATTAGAAAGGAACAGCCTGAATTTAAGCCTTGACCCGAGGAAATTTATTCGAATATAAATAGATGGAAGCGTCAGAACTGCATTAAACTACAGACGTACACATTTGCAAACGAGCAAAATAGAACGGAGTTGATATTTTGTTTAAGGCCGAAATAATAGGAAACGTAGGGAAGGAAATTCGTCCATTGCTAAGTCAGACGTTATTATGGTTTAATTTATTAGTCTAAGATAAGAAAAACACTTGACCAAATTAGATACATTGTTTTGCTAATCTCTTTTAATAATGTATAAGTGTTTGCTATCGAGAGACCGCTCCTGTTTGGCAAAATATCGACGCACGCGTACGATGTTTCAGATAGCCAGTTTTACCTAGAAGAAGACACTCTTATTTAAATGACGTGGAACTTGCATTTATAGTTTTCCAAAAATGAATGCAAGTTGAAAATTTCATTGTATTTTCCTACCTTTGACGACTAGCGAGTATGGGCCAGCCGATAAGTTTGCATCTACCTGAACCCAGTATTAAGTGGCTATCTTCATTTGGCTAATGGTCACGGTTAACTTGGGGATGCAATACGTTGATTCGATTGTGGTACCACGATTTTTCTTATGACCATTACGCCACATAAGAAAGCATTCGATTATATTTGTTATTTGTAAAAATCATGTTTTATACTTCAAGCGGGACGGTCACTCGGATAATAAGGAAGTCAGCCTACGGATATTCGAAACTGAACGTTAATCGTCCTGGCTGTCCTATAGTTCCTACCATTGTTTACTCTGGGAAAGATATGTGTTGCTAATCAATTATACAACAACAAACGGTCAATCAACGGTAGATTTGTGCATTAACTTCCAATGTGGCAAGCAGTAAATAAGCCGGCAAATATCAACAGTTAAGACAGACGCTTGTTTTTTTAGCAATACAAAGGCGAGTATCTGATCTCTAGGCGAGTGCCTGACCACTGTAAAATATGCTCTTCAATTTTCATTAATGAACGGCATCATTACTTCGATCCCGAGGTCAAAGAGGGCCCCTTTGGGAGCCTTCATTAAAAAATGAGTTGCAATAGAGAATTAGCGCACTGTGTTTCCATTGAAATAGAGCGTGGAACCCAGCTGTGGTGATTTGGAGCTCATAATCATTGTCGTCACAAAAATAACAAAATTTGGCCTCCTTAATTGAGGGAACCTTCAGCATCCACCTCTGCTCTATAGAAAGAAGACTCTTTTAGCGACGCACAAACGGACAAAGTTGGTCGAAAGGAGCTTTTTTTCCCCTAATATGTGAAGCTGCTTAAGTGGATCTATTTTTTATATTTTATATCTATTTTTTTGAAGTATCTACAGAAAGGATATTGTTTTACCAGATCGATTCTGTGCCGTATCATCTGGACTGCTGGCTTCGCAAGTACCGCGGATAAGACAATGTCGTCAAATGAGTATTGTCTAGGACACTACGGTTATCGCCACTGGACACGGTGGCAATCTTACCGCTTCGTGCGAACTAGAATTTTTCTCATAGTTTAGGTTTTATGTTTTGAAGTGGTAAAACGACAAGGATAAATATGTGTTTCGTAAGAGTTCTCTATTAATGCAGAAAAAATTTGACATCATTACTAAGCAAAGAAGTCAGATTACGAATATAAAAAGCAAGCTTCAACGCGATCCAAATATATATCGCGAGTATGACAGGAGAAAATAACACGTTGAAAAAAATTCTTTCTTTCTTTCTTTCTTCATGACTTTAAGGCATATATATATATATGCATTGCTGCTGCTATATATATATATCAGTAGCAAAAACAGACTTCTAATAGGACTATCAGCAAGCGTAACCTTGCAGCATCCTCATGGTGCGTCATATCTTTTTAAGGAAAATGCAGTAGCTACCTATCTGGTAAGATCGCTAACTTAACATCATTCACAAACACTCTGAAGATGAAGGCAAACATCGAAAACGTAACTTTAGTTCGCATCAATGTAACTGGTAGACAATAAAGAACAACACTGTACATGCAGCTAACGATTATCAATCTACCCGGCGCAATGGGCAGAATTTAACAAGAACGCCGATTATCGTGGCATCTTTCATCGAAAGCAATTTGCCCATCAAATAGATTGGTTGTTTCAATTGCAACATGGGTGCTTTAAAAGCGCCCACAGACCAATTTCGAAATTAAGGGAAACAAATAACTGCGATTACAACAATTCTAGCCTCAATTTCTCTAGTACTGCGTTGATTATAATATGCATGTAGAAAGGGTAGCACCATGGTGGTGACTCTGGAGAAGATCGAAAACGGCAATCCAGTTATTATAACGGTACAAACGAGCTATCGTCGATAGTAAATTGATATCTTTATAATTAATATCGGTGTATACGTACTTACAGATCCAGCTCAATGTAGCCCCGCGTAGGACATTCAATTTTTTTTTTAGTAATCTTCGGTATTAGCTGCTTGTGCCTTAGGCGTCCTTAACAGCACGGTGGTTCACCGCACGTTCATATGCAGATGCATATCATGCTGGCCTTGTTTATCGCGATGATTTTCCTGGGGCTTTGAGACGACCTCACTAATTGTAATCAAAAGGGGCAAAGAGAAATTTCTGTAGTGGCACTGCTGTGGGCATTGGTCTGTACGAATATAATGTTGTTATTACTTAAAGTGATAAATGCTGAAATTGTTATTGTGAAGTCGTATGAATCAACGAGACAAAAACATTCGAAGAACTTTTCGGTCTAACGATGTACGTGTTCCATTGAATGCTCAATGTTACGTAGAGATATTCAAGGATGATCAGCCAGATGGGTTTTTGCCCAACAATGGTGACAATTTCCTATGCCGTCACAGCGTTCATTGCGATTTTGTTGAAATATTACTATTGATTGTAAAGGGCGGTTCTGTGAACGCTAGTTCTGGAGCGTCTCGTTCTGTACTTCGAATAGAATCTTTCTCACATAGGACAGACTTCGCTGTCACTGGTAGAGTTATTACCCTAGATGTACTCAACTACCCATGCTACGATCGCCAGAATGAACTTGAACGACTGAATAAGTTCCAAGAGGAGAGTTCAGACTAAACTTAGCGTGCAATCGAATTCAAAGTTCGATTTCTTTCCAGCTCACCGTAATAAATCAGTCACGTTTTATCAACCACCAAATGCAATTTTGGAAGTGTGCTGATATATACGTATAAATATCACGCTTGGCTACTCAAGAAGATAAAGTAAAGCAGATATAGCAATTTTTTAACGTTAAGTTAGCAGACTCTTTTAGTATAGGACAAGATACTTGTCCATAAAGCCAAATGCGAAGCTTTACAAGACGCTATGAAAGTGTTATAAATGGCATATGTAAGAAAGAAAAATCAATACCGCCCTTCGAAGATATCCTCCAAGCAATAATGAAGTATTTTGATGTTTCGTTGGATCCAGAGGAAGATTACTACTATGATGTGTCATTATATGGATCTATAGAGAGAACAGCATTATTTCTTCTAACTCACAAAAAATGTCCGCTTTGGCCATTTCAATCGAGTTATACGAACTGCACATCCAAACAGCAGATTGATTCCGCTTCTCACATGGAAGCCGATGTGAGACAATGACGAGTTAAATATTACATACTTATTGAAGTTGGATAAAGTCGCTCGGGGGCCGAACAACAGCGTAACTGCTATCAAGGGCGACATAGCCGATTACAGCCGAAGTGAGGCCTAATTCACAGTAGCCCATTGGGCCAGTCCGAAGGCCCAATCAGACTGCAAATTTTCTGCCCCCGAAACCCACTGCGGGCATTTCTATTAGGGAAAAGATTAAATGAAAGCACCTTCATGCAAATCATGAAGGTAGCTGCGTTGGCCATAGGCTAAAAGTTCGTCAATTGCCAATACCTGGTCTTCTGTCAAAAACAACTGATTAAGTTTTTAAGCATACTAAATTCTACATGCTGCCGTACCCTTCAAAAGGACTTACATGATTATATTAAGCTGGTGATTTGTATGCTAAAGGAAACGTGGGATATGATTCGTCGAAGCTAAATCTTGAGGCGCTGCGCAAGCAAGTAATAAAATATGCGGCCTGAGCTATTGTCCTAGTCGCTTACTAATTTGCGTTATCTAGTAGTTGCCAGTGAAAGTGAGCCGGCGTCAAAATCGTATCATCAACGTTTTTCCCACACAAACTGAAGTCGACCATTGGCAGGCGGCTGGAAGCGCCGAGATTATTAACGCCCTTTTAAGAGCCAATTGTTTGGACCGTTGCTAATGTTTATGCAAATTCTAAAGGTTTTGGGAATGAGGCTCATGCGCTAAGGCAAATTATTCTAAGAAGTAGAAGATATATTACATCAATTATTCGTGAAAAAACTTAAGGATGTTACCATTATTTTCGGTGAATGGGCATGGTGCATCGTTTGTGAAGACCTCAAGTCCACTCTGCATACCACAGATGTCAGAGAAGTGCTTTCAAGAACCACAGCCAAAATAACCTCAGAATCGCATAATTGTACAAAAGAGTTCACTGTGATAAATTCTAAAGCTCAATAATACCACAAGTTGACAGCGTTGCGGAAGAAAAGTTTCGGCGAGGGATTCAAATTAACTATTTTTTTTTTTTAATAGAATCGGGAACTAGCACCTCTCCCAAGAAAGGACTTTTGGTTATTGCTTAACAGGTCACATTTAAACAGCAGGGCGTGTCTGAGCGAGTCTAAACAGGCCAGAATTGAGTCATCTAAAGCAATGATCAGATATCTTTTGCAAACACCTTTTCGAAAAAGATCTATTTATGATTTTGCGCAAAATTTTAAGAAACGATCAGAGCCAGCTATGGTTATATCGAACAACATATCTCTAGGCATACATCTAATGATACATTGAAAAAAAATCTTCAACGTCTGTTGTTGTGCTAACTGACATCGAACAAACCACGCATCTTTGTTGCCTATCCGTTGATCTAGGACGCATAAAAACGGATTGCGGACCCAGTTTTTTTTACTAGGAAAGCTTTTTCTTTCCCAAATTATCGTGGAATTATTCTGATTGAAGTTGTCGACGCAGCGGCTCGGGTAATGCTAACTGCTCGTTGAGAATTAGGGGTTGCTGTTTCAAACCCACAAACGACGCAAAAGGCACGATTATATGAAAAAGGTATATATAGGATTTTTAGGGTTTTTTTTTTTAAGTAACACCGGATGAATAGATTGACCGTAATAGTTTTTATCGAAATACACTGGGTGAAAATTACTTAAGCAATAGATGTGGCAAATGTAGTAGTAAGCATTATGGCTATGTGCTTGTACCACAAACTTCTGTGCGACTTAAGCACCAACGGAAGACGTGTAGAACCCATTCTTGTACGGCCTCCATTTTGAAAGTGGTTGTGCCCTTTTTAAGAAACTGGTTAAGTTTTTCTCCACTAAGTTATTTTTCCACTTCATTACACGTACAGTTTTTTTTCCATTTTCTCAATTTTAGACGAAGAGAGTTTTCCCGTGCGGTCCACTAAAGCATCGTGCAACATAACAATAGCTGCAACAGTGGCTTTCCTGCGAGCATAGAAAAGCGTCTCTATATTTCATCAACAGCCATAAATAATGCCACCATACAACATTAGGAGCACTATAGCAGATGTTTTGTTTGCCAGAGAAAAATGGCACAGTAGTTACAACAGGTGCCAGCCCCTGTAAACTGGCCTTCGTGCATCGGGAACCTAGGCCATTCCAGCCTGTCATCACCACCACCACCGCAGCTATCACGAGATAAGCACGCTGTAGGTTACTGGCAACATTCGTTGTGTGTGTGAGGCATACGTTGATGCCCATTTCTAATGGCAGAGCTTCCCTATGTTTCTAGTTTGTGCCTGTGATAGCCTTCAAGCATTCACTAGGCTGGTGGCCCCAGCACGAAATGAAGTGTACGTCTATGTCGAATGTTGACCACGACGCGTCCCTGAGATTAACGGACAATATGTTACCCACTTATCTGTCATGACAACGAACAAACTCCCATTGCCTCTAGAAAATTACAGATACGCTAAATAATATTATTTTCTCTCGCCTTCGCTCTCTGTCTCTAGCTCGATAAGAAGAATTTCTCAACAGCAGCAGCACTGAGATAGGGTTTGTTCGATACCACTGCTACAAGGTAATGAGACAACACATATCCTCTGTTTGTTAAAGCAGATGACTATTGTTCATCGTAGCCATGTTCGTAGCCACAGCAGTTCAACTTATTATAGGCATCAGTTGTCAGCTTCGTGGGAGTTTTTTGATTTCTGAATCTTAGCATTGTTTGATTCTATGTATTCGCTCCGTCTTCAAAAAGTTCGCTCGCCTCATCCGATCGGAAGAGATATATCATGTATGCTCAATTTCGGTGCACAGATTGTGTACCCGCTTTTTTGTGCGGATTCGTTTACAGATGCAGTTTTTGAACTGTGGCTTATGCATATAAATATTCAACTGCAGAATAATTTTAGGTGTTGGCGCTTTTGCATAATCTTGCACCATCGTCGCCTGTGCAGTTATGACGAGATTTGTTATGACGATTTAGCTCGCTCAAACATCTGCATGGCCAATAAGCGGCACAATACGATGGGCTAACAATGTACAACAAATGTAACGTACCGGTAACAACAAACAACTGCTACGGACAAGACTGACAGCCAACATGAGATGGCGAATCGAATGATATTTGTGATTTTTTTCTAAAAGGATGCTAGTAATCGCGAGGTCGCACGGTGGCCATCAGCTATACAGCTGTAAGTTCACAGGCGGCGCATCTGTTCATTCAAAGTTCAACTTCGCTCTATTTCCGCTCTATTTCTATTTTCTATCCGGTAGTTACTGTCGCCCCGCCCCGCTGAGCAGAGCGCCCCCTATTTTACCTTCGAGGAGAACTTTTCGAACATGATCACTACTCATTAGAAGCGCTATATTTGGGTGGCGTAACTTGTGCCCTCGGCTAAATAAACGTCGATCAGTCAATGGCTGAACGTCTGTGCGCTTCTCTAAACAGAAACATTATAAATTTCTAAGAGACATTTTCACATTGTCTGCTACGCTTGACTATTGGAAGGAAGCTGTCGGCGATCAGCACCGTTACTATTTCGCCACTGAGGAACGTCGAACTCCGCCAAATAGAAGACGGCTTCTCAAATGAAAACTCGAAACAAATGATGTCTTGACGAGGCGCCTGAGAATAATTGTATAGCTCTCTATAAAAATTGGAACCTCTGACGCCAAATCGAATGGCTACAGGTACGCCAAGATGGGCGCTGATAGCTATGTAGTCTCTATTCATAATATACTATTTATTTCCTATATAAAATTCAGCATTTTAGATTCATCTTCTAAAGCTGAGAACTTTCTTGAGTGCTCCACCGTAAAATCTTGATTTTCAGCGAAGCAACTGTACATTTTCAATGAACCTATGAATCAGCTCGGCCAGGTTACAACTGTAAACCTATTATACTAGGCTGGATCGTTGTTTTTTTTCCATCATCAGTTATGTAATCTATTAGCCCCCATACACGTACAAGTAAACTGAATCGTTCAAGATCTACTAAAACTAGACGATTCGAGTATAATGCTAAGTGACCTGGGTGTACTAGCAACGAACTTAACAGAAAAGCACATTTCATGAAAACTTTCATCCGAAAACGCTATCCGAAAACATAAATAGAAATACAAAAAAAACCATAAAACCACATGAGATTATTAAATTTTTTCTACTACGCTAAATAGATGATATCCTAGCCTCATACACTGCTAGACGGTAGGGCATGGTAATAAAAGCTAGATATGCAACGAATTTCCGCTTATCACAGTATTTTTATGTTAGTTTATTATAGATGATGCCAAGCTACTAGCTCTGCATATGTACATGTTGCTATTGTTATGCACCAATAGGTAATTTGTAACAACCTGTAATAATACATTCGTTTACCTACATTTTCAATTCACGTTGGACTCTTAGCCCCTACTCGCCGTACATGGATTTGAGCCTTGAAGTATTACTAAAGAAGTAAATCCAGGGCCGATACTGCGTAACTAACACCATTTCAGTCCCGAACCAAACTCAGCCCCGATGTCAAGCACTATATGCCTATTTAACGTAGGGACACTTAAGGGAAATGGCTTCACAAGACCAGACGTAAACGCACTTCGTTTCATGCTGAAGTCAGCCATCTCAATTAGCGATTCTCAAGGGTACTAATGGACGGGAAGCTCGAAATGTGTATTTAAGTAATCCTGCTTAAAAAAGTCACTTAATTTGTGACGAACAGCTTTTCCTGTGTGTATTAAACATTAGCTCGTATTGACACGATTGTGTAAAAGCGAGAAACGACGATAATGCAGCATTCACCTGACTAACAAAGGCTCTTGTAAATTTATTTTCTTCAGCGAAACTCAGATATGGCGTCAGCACTCTCCGAGTGGCTACTGCTTCTCAATTATGCTTGTGGAAAAAGTCCTACATGACACGTAAGGTTTACTTTCCTCGTCGTTCTTTTTTTTTTGCTAAGTCATTGCCCATGATACAACTATACGACACTACCAAATGGCCTTTCTCTACGTGTACATTTACGTTTAACTTACGTTTAGCCGTTTAACTTATATCATATATATATATATATATATATACGATATAAGAGAAAAGACGGTCCGTCATATATATATATGACGGACCGTCTTTTCTCTGAGTGGAAATCTCACACAAGGTATCTTACAGAACGGAAATCATTGCGATATCCTAACATTACCATGGCGTCGGTATTCACTTGTTTAAAAACTATCCAAGTACATTGACGGACCTTAGAACGCCCTATCCCAATACATTTACAATAATATACTACACGATGGTAAGACTATTTCACTTTTTGCTTAATTTTTAAGCTCAGTTAAAGCGTTCATCAATTTTGACATTTTTATATTATAGAAAAACTGGATGATAACTACTTCGTCGTTTCAGGATCACGTCGTCTGCGATTCGGTAGGTCTAGAGGACACTTTGCACTTGCGCAGACGGATAGGTCATTCCTTAATCTGAAACTCAGCGTCGTTTCGACAGGTTTGGTAGCTCATTTTTACGGCTAAAGCAAAGGGGACGCATATACAAATAGATATTAATTCAACATTTCTCATTTGAAACAATTTTTGCAGTTCCCGGTCCGTACGAGAGATGCTAAATGAAACATTCAATTTGTATCGAAGTTTACCACTGAGCAAATTACAGTACGATTTGCGTCGTTACGTCATCGATAATCATTAGCACAGTCGTCCTATTTTCCATCACAACTCGAAGTATATCGGATAGGACACAGATGGAAAACTGTCCTATAATTTTCCACATCATCATAATAAAAATTATTTCTGATCGTCGCTTCTTTAGTCGAGCACGACGTCCCCATTCTGTTTGCTTCTTATACTTAGCCTTACGCACCAGCACTTACGTACACATTATACAGATGCGTGAGCTGGGCTACTTGTCTTTTTCCCATGGCTTTTGTTAACCTTCCATATGTCCTTTACAAAAGAGCTGCTTTGATTTTGCGCCGTTAACGAACCAATTCAGCTCATTGCTGTTTTCTATTTATCACATAGTTCAGTGTCGGTAAGAGTATGATAATGACGTTCGTAATAATAGTAAACGGATATGATGGTAAAAACTTTATTAGGCTAAGCAGATAAGGTAACGTACCTGCGCGAGCAAATGTATCCCGCTAAATCCCTGCAACTTTTACTGCTAGAAATTAGCGTATCGTTTGTATGATTGGCCCCATAAAATACAGTATAGCATAATAAAGATAACACTACAAATAGAATATGAGTATATATAATATATTACAAAATCCCCTATCTGTACACTCTCCCTTGTCAACACTGACGACGTCGTCGCTGCTCCATTTATTCCAGCACACATGCTGTACCACCTACAATCTTGCCAGTAATACGCATTTACGAGTTTCAGTTTCCCTTGTTTTAGTCTTGCTATGCTTGTATACCGTCAGAGTTGACTCGGACAAAGCAAAACAGTGATTTCGGCTGCTGTCACCATTCTGAAGTCGGGTCCCGTACATCATCGACTTGTAGAACAGCTGTTTCTTTGTAGTCGAGATTTGTCCGCTCATCAAGAAGCATTAAAGGATCGTATGGGTAAGTCAATTTGACGCAAACAGACAGAGAGCGTTGATACGTCGAGCATACCAAATTCATAATACTTGCAATGCTACGGGATGGCTAAAACAGAACTCCACGCGTGCCTCTCGTTTAGTTAAAAAAAACCCTACCCTAATTTTTACTGGACTCGCTAGTTTCTAAACGTTTAGTACAATTTGCATTGCTTCAAAACGCATAAGGGTCTCTGTTATAGAATTTTGCTAGACATTCCTTCCTTATTCGCGCATCACTTTGACTCGCTAAGAAAGCCATTTATGGTCCTTTTTCTATACGAGCAATACGATGAAGTATACAATCAAAGGCAATGTTTGCTTTCAGGCCAATCATTCTAAATTTCGGTCGTGCACAGTATCTATACAATGACGCCAGAAAATGTCTTTCCCTTCTGATCGTCTTTAGTCAGAACAGTAGTCCGTGTCACGAATACGTACAGGCAAATCAGAGAAATATGGTAACGCTCCGTAATATTAGCTTCGTGTATTAACAAACATCATAGATCCTTTGATGATTGTATCCACCGTAAGGCATTTCCGAACATTCCCGCAAGATCATGGTATCTGATGGTATGAGCATACGTGTGGTATCGTGTCGAAATGATAATATTGTAAATGTGGAACAAGAACACTCGGAAATCTCATTGAGTTACAGGAGAGGCGGCTGGAGCCTGTTGTAACCTTACGCTTTCTCGTCGCAATGAGCCCATGCGAAGACAGCGGCATTAAAAAATAGGTAATTCATCTACTACATATTACTGAGTGATATACGATATATTTTTAAAAGAGAAGAATCTAAATTTAGCAGGGTATTACAGATCTTTCTTAGCAACGCAGAGAATGTCTTCACTGCATTACGATATTCCTGTCATATAGCTATCGTGTAAAGCATTTTGCCTACCCAAATATGCCCACGCATATTGGTAACATAGTCGAAGTGAAGAAAACAAGCTCTCGTGTCGATGAACGAGATTATATTACGGCATTCGTTGGTGAGGAATAACTCTACTTATTCCATGAACAGCGTCTTCAAGCTACACAGTTGACAGGGTAGTGAACACAGTAAGCCGATCATCGAATCTGTCGACGATCTTCGTTGAGCGATAGTAGACTAACGTGTGTTGCCGATTCTTCTTCGAGAGTGACAGCATTTGTGATTGTTCGGCGTTACGTAGCTTCATCAATTTCGTATTTATTTCGGCGCGTGACACACGCTTCAAATTGACATCTTATTATCATTTGGTATTATCCGTATTAGCACCATATAGTGCAGCAGGACCACGGCCGTTAGTTGCTAACACGACCTGACGCTTTTGTCTTAAGTTTGAATCATGTAGGCGAAAAGACAGGGATTGATATCAGTTTTGAAAACAACCTCTCATTTTAACGTTTCACTGTCATACGTACGTGTCAGCAGCCAGTAAGAATCCTCAAAACCACGAGAGATTATATAGGGAAACTAAGTAGAACTTAAACGCCGCATATCCCCTCACACAGGTGTGGAAATGAAAAATTTCATTTTCGCTGATACCGCTACTATCAAAAGAAAGTTCTTGTCGTTTGAAGGGGCGATACTTCAGACATCGTCAAATATATTTCTCGGTGGTTGTAGTCTGGACGCCGACCAATGTGTATCCATAGGCGAGAGTGGATCCCTGGAATTGTAGTCAGGAGTCTCCCCGACTCCGGCCAGTAGCTCGGCACGCGCGCTTTCCATAGACCCGTTGCCGTTTAAGGCGGGACGACCGTCTAGAAGGAAAACATATCCAGGATTATTTCTCGATAGTAACATTAGTGCGTATACAATGTAATCGAAGTCGCAGTCAGGCGACAATATTTATCTAGGCTATGCCACCTTAGTCAAGAACTCAGCGTATTTCCCACCAGATGTCGATAAGCGTGGAGATTGTTGGGTAGCTTGGAGATTGTTGGCTAGCTTGGAGAATGCGAGACAGCAAGCACAGGCTTCTGTTTCAAGTTCAAACAAGCAAGTATGCGAAGGGGCCAATGCTATCACCAGCAATGCCCGTCGAGCAAACAAGAGCAAAGCTACCGAGCACTAAAAAAACCTTGGCGTCAGTCGATGTTCAATATTACAGTGCTTTGTGTTTTTATTTGTGAAAGTGCACATCCTTCCATCATCATGTACGATCTGTTGGAAGCTTTGTAGGAGCTCGCTGTAATGCTATTGAATTCGCTCAACATAACTTTGAAGAGAAGTCTTTCGATTTGTGACATTAAAAAATGCCACAGTCGTCTAGATTTCTAATATAGAAAAGTCTGGTAATTGAATTATTTCAAACTTAAGTGGACCTGTAGTCAACTAAAAGTGGCTAGATTTACCAGACTGATTTCAGTGGAACGCCTTTTTTTTGACACAGTTCCGTGACTAGCTTAAGCAAAATCATTTAGGCTCACGTAGGCTTATACGAGAGGCGCTTTTTTCATTCTCATCGTTAGCTGCTGCCCAGTGTTTCATCAAAACTTATATAGCACGTTTGCTACATTTGACGTGGCTAGTTGAACGTTTGAGTTATCAATTATTTCAGTACGATAACTTGTATTATTAAGTACACAGCGATCGATCTGTGCCTTGGTGCATCATCCATAGCCCGTAAGTAAGTTATCTTTGCCTTCGTAAATCGACACATCGGACCAAAACAGTGACAATTCATCATAGACAAACAAAACATAATAACTATTTCTAAATCTGAACTCGTGAATGATCGATACGGCTCTTCTCAGAGTGGCGAGAATAATTTGTAAGAAGATTCCTAATGATAGTTATCAAGTGGGCTGCCGTTATGAAAATGTCTAATTCAATACAAAAGATATTCGATAAGGCAGGCCAACAAAGAGTTTAGGAACATGCAATACATTCTATTATATTTATTTGAATTTTAGGACACCGGCAGTAGGTCTAAAAAAGGATGCGATGTTTTAATGCTGTGAAGTTTTTTAAGTAGAGGTTACCTAACACACTCGTTCGTTACGTCTAAATTGGTATGATCATATTTGAAGATCGATGTAGCCCCTACGTCGCTCCGAACAGAATAATTAAATTAGAATTACTGGTACGCAAAGGGACAGTTCTTTGTAATACCGATATTAGCGACACTTTTAGCGGTGTAACTGAGGACAGCCTCCTCAGAACATCAATCGATTAGACTATAATCTATCACATAAGACTACTGCTGTTATGTTTTATGTACTTTACCGGAAGTTTCTGTAAACAATAACGTTCGTCCGCGTTCCTATTTGAAAGCAAATCCATATATTCATAGCATATACCGTTCTTATTGCTTCTGTGAAAGATTTCAAGCACAATTTTATCTGTGTTATATATATATATATATATATCTAGCATCTTTTGACGAACTATAATTAAAATCGTTGGTTACAAAATACTCGTAGAAGTCATTAGCTCGCTGACAGCCATATTTATAGCCGTACCTAAATTCATTCTGTCCTGGAAATCTTAAATTGTGCAGACAAAACGTAACAGGATAACGACAAGATTTAAAAGTTACTTTAAGTTGATCCTAAAAGCAACTAGAGAAAGTGCATTATTAAGCTGGTCAGTTGACTGTGTGTTTTCGAGATCTAAGTTTGGATATTCCATAAGCCATACTATATACAACGTGCGCGTTCACAGCTAAAGGATACCAGCTCACGTAGAGTTAACAAAGTCTCTAAAGGGGAACTTATCAGCCGTCAAATATCTCTCATAACAATCAGTGTAAGCATATACCACTCAATGCCCAGGCTACCTTATCAACTGAACATGTTATAAACCGACAAAAATTTTCTAAGAAGAATGATATGGCAGGAAGGGAGAGTCTCTATCTCTAACGCTTGAGGACTCTTGTTTCCACATGTTGTTCACGGTGGCAGAGCGAACCGCGTTCATAGAGGCCTTTTACGATATAAGAACAACCACTGATCTCGCGACAAATGACATATACACGATAAAAAAATATCATCTGATAAAGCCCGTTTTCAACGTCAATGGGTATGTTAATACGCAAAACTGTTGCTTTTGGGGTGTGGCGAGGGTAGGCTTTTACGTATGCGTATTCGCTATGGCAGTTTAGTACAATTTTCATAAGTTCAAGAGGCAACTTAGGTGAACTTTTCTTTTACCCTAAACCAAAAAAGTTGAACGTAGAGGCAACAACAAACTTAAGCCAATTTGTTCGTGTTTGATGCTTCAAGGGCATTTGGGATCGAGGGAACAAATTTACATTTCTATATATAGACACATTCTATATAGGGTGCGCTTATAAAATCAGTATTTGATTAATTGTTATCTCAAAAAAACTTTTTAAATTTAAAGTACGCCCTTATAATTCGCTATTTTATAAATGATCAAAACAACCAACCTTTTAGTTAAGGTT
>NW_019212938.1:92265-103790 GCF_002532875.2 Varroa jacobsoni | reverse complement strand
GGTAGTTTAGCTATCTATAACAAATGATCAGCCAAAATTAGTTATGAACTCATGCGGCATTGAAAACCATAGGTTAATACGTTACATTAAAAATATCAAACTGATATGTTAGTCACTATTTTAATGGACCATTGTTTACTGTTACTTGACATTAGAAAATTATTAGGAAAAAAGATTTTTAACAGATATTTTCTTGCATAGGAAATTAAATTCAAGCGTTTTTGTGCATGTACAAGTTCTTGTGCAAAAAAATTAGGGTTTAAATGAAGTAAAAAGGATACAACGATAACAGGAAGCTCAACGCAACCTGAATTACAGGGAATCAGTGGACCGATCCGACGCGGCGCTTACGATAGCGCGATTGGGTATCGGTATTAAGGAAAATAACGGAAGACCATTTGTCCCGAAGCAAAATCTATAAAACGTGCATGAATCACACTTGTCTGGACTTGCCTTTAGAAATAATGAGTTTGGGGTGCCTCTGTGCCTAGGATACACCTAGGAATTCACCGGCTTGTAAAAGCATAATTATCAATTCTACTACACACCGAAAGCAAAGCAAATGACAAGCAAGCGGTCACCGGGGTTCCATCAGCAGCGGTAGTAGTGGTGGTATCAGCAGCAGCTGACATCAGCATCCGGAAGAGTGGCACAGCAGAACAGAAGCAGAAATGCAGATTCTGCTGATAGACAGAAAGATCACGCCGCCTACTCACTGCGTGGCTCTCCTGTCGCGGATCCTGCACCTCCGCCTCCACCGACGCCGCCCCCTCCTAAAGTGCCAGGACTAAATTCCTGGCTGGGAGCTGTCTGCAACCGTTGACGTCGCCGAATCTCGTTCTCCAGCTGGCGTTGCCGACGGTTCTTTTCTATAAAGCAACATGAGAAAAAAGTGAACGAGCTTAGAGATAAGCAAGCTTTGCCCTAGTGCTTAATTGACTAAAACAAACTAATCTCTAATATAGAACAATATTATCCTCTTTGAAGAATGATATTAATGCCACTCTGTTTCGTTAAAAGTTATTCAAAACTTTAAACAATTTTGAGTCATGAAAAATGTCGAAAAAGCTGCTTTAACTGTCTTGTTCTAGTTTTATATGAGTGTTTACTAGAAGGAGCTGAACGTACCTCTTTTGACAAGGTCACGTCCTTCGTCAACCAAATCGATCGTAAGATCATCATCGGCAAGGAACTGCTCAAAGCCCAATGCGTGAACAATTTTTGAACCCCATTTCAGGTACGTGGCTACACCGAGAACGCAGATCAGCATGGGAAAGTACACGTTGAAACCATCTGAAACGATTGATATCACGTCCATGTGGCCCATAATCTTCGTGTAAGCCGTTTCGACCCGGTCCGGCTCTCGCGAAATATGTTGATCTAGGTGGGTCATGCCCAAAAAGTTTAGGCATAATGGCGGCGTCAACCGACACAGCATCCTATAATTAAAAAGATGGACGTAGAATGAAGCTATTCGTAATATGCGACAGAAAGAGGAAGCATCGGAAAGGCTTTCAACGAAAAGACCGTTTATTGCATGTCTAATGCATAGGAAACAATGTAACCTATACAAGACTTACATCCCAGAGAAAATGAGAGAATATTCGCTGGTCTGCTGATGCGGTACAAGGTAGTAGAGATTGAAGATACGGATTTTGAACAGCGTGTAATACGTGCAAAGACACAGGTAGCCCAGCGTCGTCGCACTGAAAACCTCAAGACCAAAATAACTAAACGACGTTTCGAGCGAGCTGCATGAACAAAAACACACAGTACAATACATTCGAAAGCATACCGATTAATACAGTTGTCGGCCCCGCAATCTGCATGTAACAAAAATGTATTTTTCTCTCTCTCTCTCTCTCTTTTTTTTTGTACTTGAAAAGACGATGCGATATGTCTATGAAGAACAAATACGTCTTGTAAAGGAAAGCACGAGTTCTATATAGCTACTACTTCGTATCTAAGTAGCAATGTGAGCCTTTGAGAACCTCTATTAATCAATATTAACGCCTCAGCCTATAAACTACTTCGACATTTGTAAATCTACCAACCTGTGAATAATACCGACAACGGAAATTAGCGGTTTGCGAATAAAGAACGTCACTTCAGAGAACATGATCAGAATAGTGAAGCCGGCGAATATGACAGCCAATGCTCGAAGCAGTACGGCTCGGAGTAGGCATCGCCAATACCATTCCACGGTCGGAGTGCAGAACATCTTCGTCAGCTGTCCTCGAGGCCGATAGTCGAGCGAGCTTTTGAAACGTCGCTCTACATTAGCCTCATTTTTGCTAATGTCCTCCCAGTAAAGTATGTCTGCAAGCAACTGATCCCATTGGACCTGTGTTCGATTGACACCCTGCATTGCTTTGATTACCTGTTGATCGAACACCGCGCACGATTGATTCATAAAAATCTCATTCATTTTGTGAAATTGCAGAATGATATCAGTGTCTATCTAATTGTGTTTTATGCAATTATTGATTAAATCTTACGGTTATAAATATATGCATGGTGCAGAATGAGCGACTATGGCTGATTCGCTACCGCTAGTGATATACCTGGCAAGCGCCATTATCTCGTATCATGTACACTATACATTGCGTTTCCTCCACATATCAATTGGTCGCTGCGGCATTGTACGTACCTGCTTATGTAATCTAACGAGGCTTTTCTCTGAGACACTCGCGCCCGAAGCTGTGGTACGATTGCGACGAGTATCCTCCCATTTAGCGCGGGGAATCCGGGAAATTATCACGTCGACGTACCGCCTCAAGGGGCTGCCCATAGTGATACAGTTGTTCACCTGACGAAGCTCCTGCACAATCGAGGTCCGAATAATAAACATTGATACGAATACCTAATACTACTACTATCAACAATACTCTCCTGGCAATGTCACATATCCGTTTTTTCGTCTACGAGCTTTCACACAAACCTCAATTGCGCATTGAGAACTACGGAGTGAAATAAACAGTGCAGCAATGAGTTGTTAATAAATTGGAAAGATTTTTGCTTCAGTGCAAAGATAAACACACTAGACCATCCACGATTATAGTGAATGAAAGCTATTTGATGAACTGTCTGAAGCTTCATGAAATGGCTTCGAAATAGCTAGAGCTCGCTTCGTACGAACCTCAATAGCGTCATCCAGCCTCTCTTCGGTTTCACATTTTTCCATTGACAATTTTGCGGCTTTGAAATAAAGATACCTGAAAAGATCAGTCATCAGATTCGAACAATGGTGCATGAAGCATGCTGAACGTTGCCGTGTACGACAATGATTACCAATAATATATATAATAATGACTATAAAACTGATATTTGGATAGGTTCACTGTTGATACTCACTTGCGGATTTTGTTTCGCCCTATCCAGCAGATGGTTATTGTATACTTGTACATTCCAGTTATAGGGAACTAGTCATCAGTGTAGGCATCTACTCTATAGACGCTAGCTAATCTATCTCTAGGGAAACATCTAGAAATGAACTGTTTAATTATTGGATACGACATAACTCTGCTGTGATTCTCAACCCAATTGTCAGATATGCCTTTATGTACTGGACCAGGCAAGCCTGATCACATTACCTTAGTGTATAGCCTTTTCGGGAGAGATTCCACATTGTACGGGGCACGTCGACCAATCCGCTACCCAGTAGTAGGACTAGCAAAAAAAGACCCCACGTGTTTGACGCAGTAATTAGTAGTACTTTGAGCTTCCCCCTAGAAAAATAAGAGAACTTACTAGCATATTGTAATAGTCATGTATGGCAGACGCGATATGGGTACCTTTGCCGATGTACGCACATTAATATACTTGACATCTATTTAATACTTATGTTTGTGGGCGAATGTACACGTTATATCTACATGTGTCAAGTCGCTTCCTACCCGTCCAGACCAATGCCGTTAATGATGAGATAAACAAGGAGCACAACGAAGATGCAAAGGTACGTCCCGTAGTAGATTGCATTTTCATAAAGCGCGGTCCTCAGTTTACCGGATGTAGTAAAATCTCCGGCGGTCGAATATGACTGCATTAGTGGAAGAATTATCCTGAAAGTTATATGCAAGCAATATGGCACAGTGATACGGAGAGCACCACTCAGGGAAGGCAAATTTGCTCATTTGACAAAAAGCACTCCAACTAGTATATTGTAGTGCTTAAGGGCAGTGCCGGAAATAGAAGTGAGAACATTTTAGTAATACAACAGACCACGTAAGAAGCTGTGAACTCCAGTAGACAATTCTCCAAAGCACAGGAAACGCGTCATCCGGAACGCGACTCCAGGGTTTCGGGCAAAAATCGTTAATGGGATGTGGGAGGATGGACGACGAAGGCAAAACCGGATGTAATGGTCCTGCTGGATGTGTTGGGTCCACCGGCAACGCGTACGGTGGATTTGTTACGTTCCCAGCAGGGGACGCGTTGCTCTCGGTTGGTCCTGCTCCCAACGAAGTTGAATTGACGACTACTTGCGATGGACTGCGATTACTTGTTATAACTGAATATCACGAAACACGGATGAACGTAAGTTGCTTTTGTGATAATACGCCGGCAATATTATGATCTGCGCATACCTCTTGCATTCGACTATTAATGCATATATTAGATTAAACTCAAGTATTTACAAACACAAAGATCAAAGCGAGTAAATATGGACAACTGACTCAATTTGAATTAAATTTACTAGCACAAGAACCAGACCAGATCCGTTTGCTTGATCGTTCGTTTGGTGCATAGAGCTTGTCGTACTGGTCCTCACGTCGAACGCCGTAGAATCATTCCCGCTAAAATTTGCCGGTCCAGCATAAGCTCGAAGCTGCAAAGTGAGAGCTGCAGCATGAGGTCCGTGAGCTTCATGAGGTGGTACCGCCGACAGATTGTGATACGTCAAGCATTGCTTATACGCGGTCTGTAAAGCACACAGTCAAACATGACTTAATAAATAATCAAGTATCTTTTTGTCAAATAGAGCTTTAACCACAAGGAGAAGCTGAGAGGCGTAGCCACTGCTACTGAGGTGGTGAAGTGAAGCACGTTATGTGCTGCATTAGTACGTCAATTATTAAGGGAGTAGAGAGTTTCAAAAGGAACGGATAGACAAGAGGCTTAGCAACGAGAATTAGCTACTTTTTTTTTACATTTATTTACTTCACAGTCTCAAAAGTTGAAAGTAGTTAACGAATTTCACTATCCACTATGGTGGAAATTTGCCTTTCACACTTTCAGATGGTGAGCAAGGGACTGCTGCGCCCTGGAAAAGGGGCATCCAGCATCAAATACTACGAGGCTACCAGTATCATGAACTCTACATCATCCATGCACAATAAAAACACGGCCTTTTCTGAAAATAAGGCAAAATTACGTTGCATGAATGAAGGTGAAAATTCTATTTTATCGAATTCACAAGTTCGCAAAGAAAAACTAATAACCAGACCGCTTAATAGTAAATGACGCTCACTATGATAACAACCTAACCTGATTCGTTTCAAAGGTATCACAAATTTAATTGACACATCGGTTCGATGACTTTTCTAATTAGCCACTGAACTGATGAAATGAGGAAAAAGAAAACGTACCATATGGTTAAATTAACGTATCTATTTAACATTATGGGGAAATTTTTACTTACCGATGAAACATCTAGTGGCATTAAAATAATGATGAGCATAGAGAAGTACCAGGCGAGGAAGACACTGGCCGTAACAGCCATATGATGCCTTCCGGGTTGGCCATAGCGCCAGAGCAGGCCAGCAGCTAAGAAGAACGTCGACACCAGGCCAACGATTAATGGACCAAACTCCATCGTACACCGGCCTACAAAGGCCCAGATCACCGTTCCAAAGAACGACGATGACCTGTAGTAAACATGTATAGGTCAAATAAATGATTATATTCGTATCATTTGAAAACCTTATACGCTGTACAAATGTATCTTACATTACGACCCAGCACATCGTTACTTAAATCAGCCTATAATTGAGATCAGCAAAACGACGTAGGCAAAATAACAATGTCTGTTCCCATTGACGATATGTTCCCTAACCGAAATCTAGTCGAAGATGATAACAAACAAAGAAGAACAAAGCTCGTTATGATGTGATGACAAAATAATCCTACACAGACAAATGTTAGCATTTTTTTGGATTAGATCCTTTGATAACGATTATTCCTCTAACATGAGGTCAGTTACGTGTCTCTTGTGAGGCAGATTAATCTATCTTACATGTTATTGATAAATAAGCAACAACAGCAACATATGACTGGACCAAATCGGGTCATTTTCGAATTGGGCCAAACAACTAAGTATACGCAATAAGGGAACCGCAATTTTTTTTCCTAATTCAATTAAAATTTCACATATCGCATTGCTAACATGATAGAAAACAACACGTTATGTTAGCTACAAGTGACCAATACAAAACAATAATAACGCGTGAGTGTATTTCAATGCAACGGTATACATTCAGGAACGAACCAGCATGTCCAAGATGATACCAGACTGCAAGAACCGTCATTAATGAGGTGGACCAAGCAAATTGGTGTTATTGCTCATTAACATTTTGTAGACAGGGCTAGCGGTTCTAAAAGGGTGTTTCGAAAAAATTAATTCAAAAATGAAAAAAGGCATTCTACCAATGCCAAGCACATGGTAACGGTAAGCGCAACCCTTGAGTGAAGATCAATGAACACCATGGCTAAGTACGAGTTAAAGTAGATCCTTGCCAAAAACCTTATATGCTATTTGCTGACATACAACGCATACACAAATACGCAGTATTCTTTGAGTAAACTAATTGTCTTTGCTAGCAAACTTCAATGAGCAGTACAATGTAGAATTACATTAGAAATGCTCTGCGAAGGACACGCAAGTATAGAAGCATCATCCGAAAACCTTGACCGTAACAATACTATCGCAAAAAAACGAGATCCATTCGCGCCACACCCTTCAGCCATATCTAAAATCATGCATAAGACAAAACATTCAGACAGGAAAAAGGAGTCATTGATATGTTTTACATCTTTTATATTTCCACTAGAATTAACAACGTGAAAAAGTCGATCGAATCGTATACACCATTATTTAATAAATTTTTATAGTATTAGCTGTTGCTATTGCAGTAGTGAGTAAAAAATGACGACTACCGCATGTGCCCAATCCACCATCGGATTACCCCTAGCGCCCTCTTTTGTAAGTAGAGGTAATTTCACTGATACAGATCAAGCCTTTTCTATTGACAGCTGGAAGAAGATGCTACAGGTGATTGCGGAAGGCTGCGTTTTGTCAACATGAGCGACTTTCACATTTAAAATGTCTCTATGCGCGCTTGTACACGATAAAATACATGGTACTTTATGGAATGCCTGTACGCATAACACGTTATTATAATAAGTGCCCTTTAGATTACCGTTAAATTCATATTAGATCACCCAGTTGACATCACAACGAGGCGACTGGAGTGGACGCGGAGGCACAACAACCCATATCCTACAGAACATCAGCCACAAAGCTTCCACAATACCAATTTCTGGTATTCCACGATCAATTTAAAAAGTTTCAAACTTTTCAGGCCATCGGCATTAAAATTAGACCGCTGGTAACGAGGTAACGTGAAGCATTTTCGGCTGTAACAATTATTTTCTATGTAATGCCACAATAGGTTAGATGAGGTCGCGGGCGATGGTGGCAAATAATTATCAAGTGGTGCGGAGAGTCACTTTTGTTACAACTTACACATGGGTGAATTAATGTGGATAGAGGTATTCCGAGTTTGACACGATTACTACAGGAAGGACTCGAACTAAAGTTTACTGAACATACATACAGTTTGAGAAATTCAAGTTCAACTGCTACATCTTTACCACCTGAAACAAAAGCTAGTCCCACTGGGTTTATTGTTAAGACGACTAAAAAGTTCACTGACTAGTACTCGTAGGCACCATTCTTTTCAAGTAAGTACAGGTGCGCTATTATTTTGCTCGTGAAAGACTGCGACATTAGAAATTAAGAGAAATTAAAAACATCGGCTGGAGGCACGATTTATCCATTGCTATGCAGTGGACGGAGAGCCATCAATGAACCTACAACAGAGATACGATATTAATCTCGTAGGAAAATTTTGCGTCATCACATCTAGTTTTGAATAACTTTTTTTCTACTAAAATTATTCTGAAATGGTATATAGCTATGATGAAAAAAATATATTAATATAAGTTCATGCAGTAAGTTCTGCTGTTAGGACCTGTTTATTTTCCATCAGACTGTTTAGTAAGGAAAGTAATAAATAAAGCAGCTTCACTGTTGATTTCAAACAGTAATGAATCTAGCATCTAGCAGTCATATCATTTAGTAGAGTTCTCCATCAACCTTCCATAATAACTTTTTCTCACTTAGATAACAAATGAACATGATATCCCGAAAAGGTTGCTGAGATAATTATGATTATAAGCTAAGTTTTATGAATGACATAGAATTATGTAATTACCAGACATTACTGGTTATTGGTTTCACACATCGTAGAAATAAAACGTTTTTGCCAACTAAATTTCCTATCAAAGGCAAAGCATGCGTGCTACGAAGTATAGCCTGCTAGAGCCATATCACTACGTAAGAACTTGAGAGCAACGTCTGTTTAAATATGGAAATTCTATCTGTGGCCTACAAATTATATTAAATGTTTCTTGTTTTTTTTTTGCTTCTGTAAGTTACTTTGGGTTCTTCCCAGTGTGGAACACAGTACTGCTAATAAGTGGTATTAATTCACATAATTCCACTTGTAACAGGTCCACGTTAACAGAAGCGAAACTACACTCGATCCTTTTGTGACTATAGATTTCAAAATGCAAATTTACTAATATCTTCTACCACAACTCAAGAAATCTATCTACATGTACGGACTAAAAATCAGCACAATGTGGGGGCAAGCTTTGAGATAAACGTGAACACATTTCGAGTTGCAGTGGCAAACTATTCGTAACTGGGTATAAATGGGTGGAATATCTTCTGTTGTTACTTTAGTTTAAGCAATGCCCCAGACGATAATTGAGTTCTGTATGACTTCTTGCTGGGCAGCTGGTCCGAGAGAGCACGTTACCGTGCGAACGCAGCAGCTGCAATGAACGCCCAGCTAAGAGATGTACACATCCATCCTAGTACACCATAACATCAAAAATACACAAGACTATTCACTAATACCGCTTACTTGACGTATATTATTGTACGCCATAGCACTGATAATGGAAGCGACCTGAACAATTTCAGCTCTGACGGGTTATCAATAAACCAGCAAGAGCTATCGGTGACAACCATACCGTTGTTAAATATACTAGTAGACTCAAACAATCAGATCTACAATATAAAACAGAAGAAACTCAATAGATATCCATAGAGCCGCAGATTATCGATCCCCTATCTCTGTCTAGCCAGCATGTCCACATTGTTGCCAGCAGCACTCAGCTGGGAAAGAATACGGCGATAGCTCCAGTTAAAGGCTGATATGTACGCGTAAAGATCTGCAGCAGAGCTGCTACTACGACTGTGGAATAGAGCGTAATGACTGATACTCGACTAAGATTACCAACCTTTACATCCTAAAGGCTTTTTCGCAGGCGGATTAAGCCGCAACGCTGACCGAAGCTCACCACAAGAACTATTTAATCGAGAGATGTTTTGTACCGTCTGACAACAAGATGTCTGTTCATTTACTGTGCGTCTGTCCAATGAAATTCGGCTGAAACAACCGTACCTAATAGAGAGATTGGCGGTAAGCAATTATTGTCCACTGCGGCATTGCGGTCTCGATTAAGCAAGCGCTCTTTGACCTTCTGCGATTTCGTCCCGACGTAACGACGGTTAACGTGACGATGGTGAGCGCGAATCCACGAGACGAAAGTGAAACGATTGGGGGGGCCTTCAATCTTCACAAATGGAGAGAGGAAGAGAGAAGAATGACAGAGAGAGTGTGTGAGAGAGAAGGAGAGAGTGAGAGAGAGAAGTACTCGAAACAAAACTTAGACACATTCACACACTCAGTAGGCGATCCGAGACTCTAATGCCTACACTGGTACTAGCGCAGAGAGCTGTTATCATTGACAGCCCTGGCTGTCCGTTAGATGACAGAGTATTTAAATTGTTGTGCAGAGGGCGCTTCGACACACAACATTTTCGCCCGGAAGATGTCCGCTTCGGTTGATGGCGGGCAAATATAAATTGGGAGATGCAGTGCGCGCTTGATCATGTGTTTAGCATCTTATGACCCATGATAGTGGCGAGGTCACTATAACGAAGTTATTTTATATTTGTAAACATTTTCTAGAAGTAACTTTGTAGCCGTAAAGCCAAACCAAAATATCAGCGATAATACGATCCAGTTTGTATGAGTGACTGCTATATATTTATGCAAATTCACCGAGATAAAATGAATGTATTTTAAGGACTGCACGATAGGCTTTAATTTTATTTACTCAATATGCATTAATTATATTTAGTGCAGAGTTTCGTAATATAATTTAAAATGAAAAAGAGGACAGGGTTTTTAGAAGATTTATTTATTTATGTTTGCGGTTAGGTAATGCAGGTAAAGTGCCCTCGTAGATTTTTGTTCAAGAGACGAATGACTTCATGAACATAGAGCTGCATGATAATACGGCGGTAAATTTCCACTTCCTGACTGTCATGTCTACTCAATCCAGCCTAGCCACCATCCACAGCTTCAATACGAGACCCGAAACGACTTGTTGATCATTTCCCATTCGATTCCCGAATAACTTTCTAATAATAGCCGCGCGCTGATTGGTAGGTGTAAACTACGTGGAGTGTCATTTGGATAAAGAAAATATTGCGGTAAAATTAATCTTTGAACTTAGCAGGCCAAGAGTCCTATAAATACCGGGACTCAGAACTGTCAGAAAGTTTCTACAGGCATAACAGTTAAAGCCTAGCCGAGTGACTTAATTAGGAATAAACATTCTCCTCCCCAAAACGGCGGTTAATTACTCTATCAAAAGCCTAGGTTTATCAAGACTGTCTTTCTGAGATCTGTTGATTCATTTTCGAGCATTTCAAATGCAAACCATATCTAGGATTTTCCGGTTCGTCCCATAAAAGTCTTCCCCAGAGGAACCGCACAAAATTGGCCGTCGATTTCGGGAACAAAAAAGATTTTCAATCTTTGAAAGGTTCAGTCAGTACAGAAAGATCGGATAATTATTCTACTTCGTTGAACTTCCAAAACTTTGTATATATAAATATACAATGCGCATTTGTGTAATCTATTCATGAGCTGATCCACAAGGACTTTGGCGTATCTCAAGAAAACAAAACGTTAATGAAAAGTAATTGCTGGATATTTTTTTCAAAACAAAAAATTAAAAGGGCTGCAACTAAAGTAACGACTCCAGTTGTGGTCACTCACTACAACTCGTCTCATTGACTGAAACGCCCGTTAAAATTCTACCAACAAATAGGGGTTCCCCATATTAAAATCTTTCCACAGCAGCATGAATGCGCCATATAT